>NC_030421.2:32041386-32136386 GCF_001660625.3 Ictalurus punctatus
CACGTGCTCTCTCTCTCACACACGTGCTCTCTCTCACACACACGTGCTCTCTCTCTCACACACGTGCTCTCTCTCTCTCTCACACACGTGCTCTCTCTCTCTCTCACACACGTGCTCTCTCTCTCTCTCACACACGTGCTCTCTCTCACACACACGTGCTCTCTCTCACACACACGTGCTCTCTCTCTCTCACACACTCACACACGCTCTCTCTCACACACTCAGGTTCTCTCTTTCACACACTCGTGCACTCTCTCACACACGTGCTCTCTCTCTCTCACACACGTGCTCTCTCTCTCTCTCACACACGTGCTCTCTCTCACACACACGTGCTCTCTCTCACACACACGTGCTCTCTCTCTCTCACACACTCACACACGCTCTCTCTCACACACTCAGGTTCTCTCTTTCACACACTCGTGCACTCTCTCACACACGTGCTCTCTCTCTCTCACACACGTGCTCTCTCTCTCACACACGTGCTCTCTCTCTCACACGTGCTCTCTCTCTCACACACGTGCTCTCTCTCACACACACGTGCTCTCTCTCACACACACGTGCTCTCTCTCACACACGTGCTCGCTCTCTCTCACACACGTGCTCGCTCTCTCACACACGTGCTCTCTCTCTCTCACACACGTGCTCTCTCTCTCACACACGTGCTCTCTCTCTCACACACACGCGCTCTCTCTCACACACGCGCTCTCTCTCACACACGCGCTCTCTCTCACACGCGCTCTCTCTCTCTCACACTCGCGCTCTCTCTCTCTCACACTCGCGCTCGCTCTCTCTCTCACACTCGCGCTCGCTCTCTCTCACACTTGCGCTCGCTCTCTCTCTCTCACACTCGCTCTCTCACACACTTGCGCTCGCTCTCTCTCACACACTCGCGCTCGCTCTCTCTCACACTCTCGCGCTCGCTCTCTCTCACACACTCTCTCTCTTTCACACACTCACACACTCGTGTGCTCTCTTTCACACTCACTCTCTCACACACACACATACACAATTTGGGTAATGTTTTACAGTGTTTATGGACTGATCAGTAAGTGTTTGTGTATAGATTCATTGATGTCAGATTAGACTGAGATTTTATTAAAAGACTGTTTCCCTCAAGATAAGTAACTTTTTTTAAAAAATTTTTATTGCACACAATAAATTGATTATGATGAAGAAATATTTTAATCTGTTCTGCCCTGACCTACTTTATGACATATGCACAGTAATAATGAAAAGTACAAAAACATGTATTTGACAACAGTATTTGATTGTCTATTAGATATGAACTGAAAACACCCGAGGGCCTCGGCTGAAAGTCTGAGTAGGGCTGTGACGCTGTGATTTTTCTGAAAGACATGCAGTTTTCATTTGGAGTTTAGCCAAACCACAACAGTGGCCCAATGCGGGCTAGTGATATGTTACTGTTTAACATAAGAGATGAGCATTTATGTAGGAAAAACTGACTTACAAAATGTCTCTGAAGTCAGTTTCGCATGCTTATGGGTCAGAGGTCAATCTGTTTTGTGTTCCTTTAAGCTGAAAGCAAGTAGTGAAAGCTGAATATTAACAATCTGTATTTTATTTTATTTATTTATTTATTTATTTATTTATTTATTTATACAGGAAATGTCTCTACATTCTACAGTGTCTCATGAGGATTTAAAAGGGATGTGTGAGCTCTAATGTTCTGTTAGTGGTCGAATAGCCTGTGCCAACTCCCTGCTCTGTGGCCCCCAGGAACACAGCAGGGGTCTGTTTTCACATCTCTTGTGTTGCTCATATCCACACTGTGTTCGCATTTACCCTCTCCTCCTCCTCCTCCTCCTCCTCGTCCCTGTATTTCTCTCCTCCTATTTTCTCTCAGCTTATTTCTCTGTTGCTGTGTTTTGGAGTTTTGGGCCATGTGCCAGGGACACAGAGTATCTAGGATGTTTCTATGCTCTTAATGCCGCCTCTTACCATCCCGTTGTTTTAATCCCATTCATGCATCACTTCCTGCACTTTTATCTGTTTTACATGGAAATAGGGACTGGATACCCAAAATGCCTGAAGTATTCATTAGAGGTCGAGCAATATCATCGAATATATCGAGCCTGCCGATAATCATAGTGTTAACGTAAAATAAGTCAGTAAAGTAATGACTGTGTACTGTACTTTTAAAAAAATGAAATGAATATTAATTTTTGTGAACTATTTTGAGTAAATATTAAAATAAATAAAATATATCATTTTTGTTCATATTCTAGTTCAAAGTGTGTCAGATCTTATTAAAACACGCGTAGCTCCCTTACTGTGTAAAACGCATCGTGCTAATATAGTGCACAGACTTTGTTGAAAGACGCATTGGGACGGCTGCGGAAATATGTCACGTTTAAAAAGCTTTTTGCATGAATCTAATTTCTCATTCCGTTAAGAATGGACTGAGCTTTCACTGCATGCAGAGGATTAATCCTTGGGAATGTTTGATGTAGAGCTAAGCTCATGCCAGTTGTGTTAATTATTGAAGTTAGAATCGTGTTTAACAATGTCCTATGTAACTTTCCAACTTCAAACCAACTTTATTCCAGTCTTAAACTTGTCTGAGAGGAGTCCGTGCCTAGTTACTGTTGATAAACTCAAATTAGACAGGAAACTATCTTTAACGTAGAATATGGCGATTAAATCAAACGAGTCCTTTATATTTCATTTATAGATTGGTGGATTAATAAATTAAGGAGGCCCGTGAATAAGTTTCCACACTAAAAATGTTCCCTCATCGAGCCAAGGAGTAAAAGATCCGAATCATTTTAGTGTTCTGAATAAAACGACTCTTTTATTTTGGAATCGACTCCCAGCGGAGGAGTGAAACTGTCAGACTTGGTTGCGAAACCACGGAATGTACGGACAGCCTTTTATTTCGAGTGCTCTGATTGGCTTAGAGGTTGCGTTGGTGTCCCGCCCCTTCGTCGCGATTGGCTGAAGACCCTGGCGTAGCAGCAACTCCGGAAGTGCACAGACTTTATTGAAAGACGCATTGGGAGGGCTGTGGAAATATGCCACGTTTAAAAAGCTTTTTGCATGAATCTAATTTCTCATTCCGTTCTCATTAAGAATGGACTGAGCTTTCACTGCATGCAGACGATTAATCCTTGGGAATGTTTGATGTAGAGCTAAGCTCATATCCTAGTGTCATGAGCTCATGTCCAGTGATTGCTTGTGTTCACGCAATCACTGGACTTCTTTTGCTTTCTATTTGAGTCACGCAGTAGATTGCTCATTAGCTAAGCAGAGTAAAGCAAGAGGTATAGACTCCAGTTCTTCCTGTGGATGTTCTGTGAGCAAGTAAATTCGGGAATAAAAAGTCCAATTTTGTTTAACAAATTCACTCGAGTCTTCTCGTACATGTGTGCAAATGACGCGTGCCTAAGAACGACGCATGCGGAACAAGTCGCTCTAGCGGACTAGTGTAGAAGTTTTTTTTCCCACTGATTTAAGAAATAGTAGAAAATGCATTTTTATAGGCTGCCAGTCTACTTTATTTATTTATTTTTTTTAAACACATTTTTCTCCCATGAGGTGATATATCCAGGGGACATACACATGTGGGTGGGAATAATGTAAGCTGGGACTTTTCTCCATTTGGATTTGATTAGCTTGGGAAAACAAAATACGGAGTTGGATTTAGATGCCAGCGAGTACACACTGTCATTGGGCATGAAGAACTCTGCTGTGCTGACCGTCTTCTGTCTCTCTTTGTTTTGCTAGGTTACGGGCACTGGAAGGGACAAGTGCTAACTGCAGATGAGCTACACGTCCTTTACGAAGGGATTAAACTCAACAAAGTCAACCATTATGACTACGTGCTTACAGGTACATGATTGGTTCACTGGCACACACACACCATCATTCGGCTGTTTGAATATGTAACTCAAACGCCGTGTAGAGGAAAAGACCTGAAACACCCCCTTCTGGAAAGAACGCTACAGTTTAGTTTCTTTATTGAGGGCAATCGTGGGAATATTGTTGGAAAATTAGTCAAGAACCAGACATAATGGAATAAACAAACCACAAGACTCGGAATAAACAGATCTTTAGAAGCGTACAGGAAAACGCACAGGTGCACAAACTAGTGAGCGAGATATAGAACAGGTGAACACAATCAGAGAAGGATCTAGTAAATAAAATGGAAGGGGGGCGGAGAACAAAAACACACAGGACTTGTTGCTATGGGAACTGTGACGCAGAGCACGAGATCGTGATGTTGCAGATCATAGATTTTTAATTTTTTTTTGGTCTTTCAGACTTTTCCATAAAGCTTGAACACTTTGTCTAGAAACGTCAAGGTGACTGTAAATACTGTCGGATTTATCACATCGTTTAATTAGAATAGTTCTTGTCTCTTTAACAATCTCTTCTTATGATTAGGTTACTCCAGGGATGTGTCTTTCCTGGAGATGGTGGCGGACATTGTGCAGGAGCTGAAGAGTGTCAACCCCAGGCTTGTCTATGGTAGGGGGCCAAACAAAATTTCCCAGATTTAAAACATTTCCCAAAATGAGACGAGGCTCATCGTAGTTCTTACTATTTTCTTCCTTTGGTGTCTCGCATAAGAAACCACGTAGACTGTTGTGCCTGGTCGTGTATCACATGCGTTCGTGCATTTTATTTGTATTATTATTGAGGGCAAAATTAAACTTTCTGAAACAGCGCCACTTCCATCCCAACTGGAGACCAGGAGCTTTTCAACCCGGTGCACTCTAGTGGCATCTGGTGGTCAAACCAGAAATCAAGATAATAAACTATTGTACATTCCAGTACTTTTGAAAAGCATTAGGATGTCAATTTTTAAACAGTGCAATGCAAATGGTAACGCGAAATAATGCTTTATAAAGAAACAATTCTCTTATAGTACACCTCTAGAATAGGTAACACTTAGTTACAGTAAATTGACACACACACAAACTTGGTCATTTACATTTACCCCAGTCCTAGTCCATTACTATTCCTTCATAGGCAAGGCTCACGTGGGCTGATCTGAACGGCAAAACGTGAGCGTTTTGTTGCGCTTGTTGATTTTGCCAGTGAGATTAATACATTCCTGTACATGGAAAACATTATTTGTTGATATGAGCTTTCCCCCAATCTTCAGCCCTCTCTAGTTTCTTTGATGGTTCCATAACTTAAAATTTAAAAAAAAAAAAAATCTTTTATTACTTATTCACACAAACTGCTGATTCGTTCGACTCTCTAAACGCAACAGGGTCCAACTCGGTCACGTGGTCGTGTGCCGAAACGAGGTTTCTGACATCCTTGGTTATGTGTTTATGGCAGAATTAATCATACACTGAAACTCTGATGCAAGTACTGATAGGAGTAAAGATGCTTTTATTTATTTATTTATTTGTTTGTTTGTTTATATATTTATTTTTATTGGTATACACACCTTGGAGATGTATTTTCGAGGATGAGGTCACTCGTATTTGTGCACTGCACCTGACCAAGCTACAGAGAGATGAGCGAGTTCCTGTTTAAACCTGTGTCTATTGTTTTTCAGTATGTGATCCAGTCATGGGAGATAATGGATCAATGGTGAGTAGCCTAAGGAGCCCTTTCATTAATTTGACTCCATCACCCCTTTTTTTTTTTTTTTTAAAAAACATGGATATAGTTTGGATTTTGTTATTCACAGTTTTTCACTTATAGTATTTCATTTTTGCAAAACATCCTGTCTTTTAAGTTTATAGACATGCTCTTGGTTTACAGCAGGAGCACACACTTCCACTCCAGGAGGTCTACAGTGCTGCACAGATCAGCATTATTTTAGCCTCCTATTCCAGTTGACTGGAATAGTTTTGGAGAAAAATTGTTCACAATTTACAATATCTTTCATTGGCTCTAAATGTGTGAAGAAAGGAGGCTTCTAGATTAAGTAAACACTGGCGCTTCCTAACTGAGCATCTTTTTACTGTACTGTGTAATGCAAGCTCCACCTCTCCCAAAACAAATTCTTGTAAATAATATGATCATAAAAAGCACTAATTACTAATAAAGTAATTAAGAAAAATCAGTAAAAAAAAAAAAACCCATACAGAATATTTCATTCATTCATTTATCTTCAGTAAGCACTTTATCCCGGTCAGAATAGTGGTGGATCTGGAATCTATCCCGGAAATCCATGACGCAGGAATCCATCCTGAATGGGGCATCATATAGACTCTAGCACCGACTAAAACATCACCATGTAAGCATATCTACATGCAGTAATGTTCTGATTTGTGTTCATTACTGTGTAACTCCACCATGTTCGGTATATACACAGATAGATCTGTTATGCCATGTGATCCAGCGGGTCAGCGAGTAACTAAAAGGTGACCTCACTTTAAAGTGACACTTCTGTGAGCGAAAACATCTCGCATGGCAAATTCCTCTGTCCTTTCTTTCTTTTTCTTGCATCTTTTTCTCATATCCTCAGAGAAAGGAGCTAAGATGTGAACAAAGGAATCAAGCTCATTAAAAACATATGAGAGCGTAATGAGTTTTTAGTAGGAATAAAGGAGGAGGAGGAAAAAAAAAAAAACACTTACTAGTGCAAGTCTGGAGTTATCATCCTGCTGCGCATTCGTACATCTTGTTTCCTGTCTTGTTTGTAGTACGTTCCAGAAGCCCTGCTGCCTGTGTACAGGGATAAAGTGGTGCCAGTATGCGACATCATTACGCCCAACCAGTTTGAGGCCGAGTGAGTGCAATTATCTGGTTTTCTGACTCCGGAGCTTTTTTTTTATGCCGGGCCTACAGCGTGTAATTTAGAGTTGTCGACGACTCACCAAGTTGTTTATGGTCACATTAGACGTTTGATATATGTTTACACATAAATAAGGCGTCTGTCATGGTGAGTGCTTACATTTTACTTCAGGGGTTTTCAATCCTCTCTGCAAAGAGCCAGTTTGGCAACAGATTTTCATCCAGTCATTTATATATTTAAAGACGAGAAATTAATTCAAGTAGACTCTGTTGTGACGGAGTGGGTGGAATGAAGGCCTACATGAACTAAATGCAGCTGCATGGACCCTTTGCGGATAAGATTGAAGAACCCTGCTCTGTGTGAATTGTGATCAATCCTGTCTGTCGATCGTTTTTTTTTTTGTTTGTTTTTAATAATGCCTATCAAAATGACACGGCAAAAGTCTAACTACCCAGCATGTGTGAAAGTGCTTTGAAAGGTCTGGACACCGCCCACAAATATCCATAAATGGTCAATGCAAATGGACCACATGCATATGTAAATGTACGGTGTCCTATTCATTGTTGAGTGAGGGGGTGTTGGCGATGGCAGAGAAGAAAGCAAAACAAAAAAGGAAGCATTGTGGGAATGCGAAGCACAGAGGATTATCTCTATTGAAAAACTATATATATATATATATATATATATATATATATATATATATATATAAAAATATATATATAAATTAAATAAATAATATATATATATATATTAAAAAAAATTAAATAATAAAAAAAAATATATATATTAAATATAATATTATATATATATATATATATATATATATATATATATATATATATATATATATATATATATATATTAGTTAATTTATTTATTTATTTATTTATTAATTAATTTTTTTGTAGTGTAATTATTCCAGTGTGAATTTGGCACAGACATGAAAATCTAACACGGTTACAGTTGCATGTTCTTAAGAAGATATATGTTTGTTTATTTATTTTTTCCCCCTCCCCTGAAAGGCTCCTGACGGGAAGAAAGATCAGTACGGAAAAAGATGCAGTTGAGGTGGGTCTCCAGTCTCTTTGATGTGCAGCATTTCAAAGCAACTCAACATTTAAATCTTACAAGAACTCGTTATGCAATTAATACCATAGAAGCATACTTCCATACTGTGATTTGGGCTCTAGCATACCATACTCTAATATACCACAGAGTGTTAAATGGTAATAAGGTAAATCTTTACCAGCGGATTTCTCGACCCCATTGCTGTAGACCCACTCACATAGGCTGCTGATCATGACTACATCCTACTTCCTCTGAAAACCAGACTTTCTGAACATCATTTCAAAACCCGACTCAAAAGGGAACCCATCCTCTTCTGGGTGACGCCCAGTGATGGGATTATAAATCATTACTCTTCCAGAACTATATTCTATTAAGGGCAAACGGTATTAAATGTGTTAATGTTATTCAGTATGAGCATATTGTAAATAAGAGTCCTCTCATAAGCATAGGACAATCTTTTTGATTACAGCAGCAGTGTCACTTCAGAATGAACCGTAATCATGCACAGATGCAAGGTTTTCTAATTCCGGGCACAGCTCATCAGTTCATAATTAAGCCCTTAAGGAGTTGGATCAAGTGTACTGGGAGTAACACAAGCAGGAAGGTGGATCCCGAGAATGGGATTGTGAAACCCTGAGTTAGTACTAGACTATAATCAGTCAGACCATCATCTTTTTAAAGCAGTGATGACTGAAAGAGGTTTGTTGTATTGTTGTCATTCTCATTTAGGCAATGGATCTGCTGCATGCTATGGGTCCCGACACTGTGGTCATCACCAGCTCAGACCTGCTCTCTTCTCTGGGAGATCAGTATCTAGTGGTCTTGGGTAGCCAGAACACAGGTGAACCTTACTGTTCCTCTTATAAACTTTTTATAGTCTAGGTATCGGTCGTCCCTTTCTGATACAATGGCTCTAGCCCAGTGTTTAGTCTCTTGTCCGATGAGCTGCCTTTAGCTAAATAATTTACAGACTGTCTTCAACAAGCCACAAGAGAGGATCTACAGAAGCAAGCAGGTTCATGTTTAGAAAACTAAAGTTTTGCTAAACTATGTCAATTTTGGTTTTATAAATTTATTCGCTCTGCTACAGTATTTGGTTTGTTTGGAACTGTTAAATACTTTTCTGGCTCTGCATCTGGACTGCACTCTGCCAGTTGACAACCCCGATTTGTGGTGCAGCTTTCACATGACCATGAGGCTGAGTGAGATGGTGCTCCTCGTTTCTTCCATTTCCTTGATTTGAAGCTCCGTCCGGCAAGCCGAGGGTAAAAATCATTAACGGTTGAGTTTGCCAAAAGAAGCATCACTTTTAAAGAACTGTCCTGTACTGATGGCTTGTTGTATAGCTGTATTTCCCAAACCAGATCCCCTAGCAATGTCTAACAACTCTCGTTCTCGCTTTGTCTCCCTCTCTGCTACTACAGTGGATATAAAGTCTACACACCCTTTTTAAAATGCCAGGTTTATATATAATATATATATGTGTGTGTGTGTGTGTGTGTGTGTGTGTATATATATAATATATGTATATATGTGTGTGTGTGTGTGTGTGTGTGTGTGTGTATATATATATATATATATATATATATATATATATATATATATATATATATATATATATATATATATATATATATATATATATATATAATAATAATAATAATAATAATAATAATAATAATAATAATAATATTTTAAATGCTGTCTGGAAAGCATGAATCACAGATGGGGCTTTTGCTGATGTAAGTGGTGCCATGGAACAGTTCAAACGTTAAGTCGTCATAATCACTAAGGCCTTGTATATATTTCCAGGTTGCCAATGGAGAACTCTGCTGTGTGTTTGTGTTCATGTATGTTTCAGTGACAGCAGATGGCAGTGAAGAGAAGCAACGCATCAGGTTGGACATTCCCAAAGTAGATGCCGTGTTTGTGGGCACTGGGGATCTGTTCGCTGCTATGCTGCTGGCGTGGACGCACCGACACCCTAATGACCTCAAAGTACGATTGAACTTGAACGCAACATGTTCTGATTATTATTTTCAGCTGATTAGAAATAGTCATGGCTGGCTCTTCCTGATGCACTGCCTTCAAAAATAATAATAGTCCGTGATGATGTGATGAGTGAGAGTGCTTCTCATGTCTTTAATTATGCTTCCTGGGGAAACTGAGGGGAAATTGATAATTAACAGTAGAGTTTGTCCAAACTAAAACCCAATACAGTGTCTCAACACTGCTACAATTTTTAGCTCACTGACATGCTTTTTGTAATACATGGTATGGTAAAGAATGGTAGGGGTTAAAATGATTTATTATGTGTCAATAGATTGCAGTTATGCCATGAAAACTCTTGGGGAGTCTTATAGCACATAGCGCTTGAATAATGTTGAAGTAATTACACACACACTGAAAGTCAGAGAGGCAGCTGCATTCATGCTTATTTTTTTTTTAGCTCTAAGTCCAGAGTTTCAAGTGTGTAATGTGATTCTATGCTCATTCCCGATCACCTCCACGCATGCTAAAGCTAAACACTGCTATAGCTGTGTTTTATAGCTATATTTTCCCCTATTCTGATGCTTGACATGAACATTTAATGGAAGCTCTTGACCTGTATCTGCATTATTTTTTACATTGCACTGCTGCCACATGATTGGCTGATTTTGGATAACTGCATGAATGAGCAGGTGTTCCTATTAAAGTGGAGGGCGAGTGTATATTTGTGTTACAGTTGACACTGTGTCTGATATCAACTGTAAGACCAGTCTAGACTTACAGTAACATCTCCATGAAACCGGTACTTCACTTACGGATCTGCAAAAGATGAAGACAGAAGCCACTCTGTAGGCGAAGAGCTTCAGAAACACTTCATTTGGATCTCTACAGCTGCGTTTTATCTACCGACGTCACGCTTTATTATCTTTTGTGGTGTTTTAACAGAAAGCCTGTGAGAAGACGGTTTCTGTGATGCAGCATGTCATTAAGAGGACCATCACCTACGCCACGGGTAAGAACAAAATCCCATAACAACATTACGGGCTTTAGACGGTTGGTGTGACGGGAACGGAGGATTATGCGAGTGTATTTTTGCCGAGCTCTCGACTAAATCAACTCTCTCGTTTTCTCCTTCAGAGGTGGCTGGTCCTGACCGGAGACCGAGTCCTGCACAGCTGGAGCTGAGAATGGTGCAGAGTAAAGCAGACATTGAAGATCCTGCCGTAACGGTCAATGCTGTGGTGCTCTAGGGTTTCACTTCCTTCCTCTTCCAGACTGCCCCGGAGCCCTCGCATGCGAAAGCAATCTCGCATCAGAGGACACAACCACATTATTGTGTAGAGCAGGAAAGACCTGTGAATGTTTACCGTGATTAAAACGCACAGGTAAAATCACAGGTCGTCCACATACTAACCAAATAATAACTAAAGCCAGGCTGGCATTTTTGTTCGACTTATATAGTACTGTATAAAGATGGAGCAGTTTTTTAATATTCTAATAAAATAACGTGAAAGAAGCACGTCCTGATCAGATTTACTGTAATCATCTGAGCAGATGTATGCTGCTAAAAAGGATGGTTTTAATTTCAATAACACCACGTTACTAGCACAGGACGACAATATATTCGCAATGCTTCCTCATTATAAACTAGATGGTAGTTAGACACCGCTTCCTGATTGGAATAGGACATGATTTTCTTATATGATATCCATATAACTTCTATATTCCACACAAGTGATGCATTTTCCCATTCAACATGAATAAAGTAATGTTTCTCACATAATATTAGCTTAATGGTTAGGGAAATGTCATTGGTCTTGTGGAATGTGTGCAAGCTTCATTACCGCATACTGCATGACTTAGAAAATATAGTTTGGGAGAGTATTACCGTTAGAGAATCTGGTTTCCACTGTTCTTGGCCTCGAGAATGTGGCGGTTAGTCCACAATCTAGTAGTCACGTAACCCGCTTTACCATTTATTTTTCCTATTTTTTAATACTGTTAATGGAGCATTTGGCGTTCACATATGGGGATTTGTGAAGTAGTCGGTGATGAAGAGGAGGGAGAAGCCAGGTTGTGAGAATGCACACCTGGCACTGATTTGGCTCAGTGGGGGAGAGAGAGAGAGAGAGATAAAGGAGTGGCTGGAAGCGCCAGCGTCACACACTTCAAAGCTGGGCAAGGAGGAGGCAGGAACTGGCTAAGGTTTAATCATCAACAGAACTCAAACATAATAATGATAAGGAGTCTTTATTGGTCACATATACAGTAGAGAACAGTGAAATTGTTTTCTTTGCATACCCCAGCCTGTCACGAAGCTGGGGGTCAGAGCACAGGGTCAGCCATGTAAAACACAAGCTTAATCCAAACACAAAATGCACATGCGTGTGTCTCGCTCTCCCACTGGTGCTTCCAGCCGCTCCTTTATCTCGCTCTCTCTGCGCAACCTGGCTTCTCCCTTCACTCCGTCACATGGGCTTTGGGACCTAAATATACTGCAGTGTATTAAAATAATGAAATAAAATGATCACAGGAACCTTTTGTACAAGTAATAACTGTCCATTTTTACAATCTAGCAGTAAAAATGATCAATAAAAACCCACTTTTTGTCATGTCCGTAACTACCCCTCGTTTGTGTTTGTGTCGATCCACCAGACGACTCGTGTACAGCAAATAAAGATGATTACACGATAAGATAACTCGGTTGTATTTGTCGAGGACAGTGTTATTCCTGTGAGGTCAGCGGTTCAGATGAAGATCCTTTTACTTATACGGGTGAAGAAATGTAAAGTAGAAAAATAACTCGACTGTACAATGCTGATTTGAAATAGGCATAAAATGATTCATGATAGACTAATGCTTGTACTATAATGTCCAGCGTATCACGAGGAACCCTGAATATTGGTTAATCATTTTAACTGGTTCCTGCAGGCGCTACTCCAGCTGTGTGGTTAAGAATAACGATTAGTGTGAACACATACTTTTTTTTTTTATGTCATTCTGTCTCAGGCATTACATGGAATTATAGTTTATTTATTTATAGATAAAACACGCAGAAAATCTACCTGCTGAAATTTGTCAAATTCATTTTATATATGTAAATTTTTGCATATTTTCATGAAGGGTGCCAATAATTCTGGAGGGCACTGTAGCACTAACGTTAGATATCTGATGGGCCACTTATTTTAGTCTTAAGTCGAAACTACACACTGAGCAGAAGGTTGTATTTTTTTCCTTTCATATACCTTACTCACATCAGCAGCTATATATTGGTCATATACACCGAACAGCCATAACATTAAAACCACTTACTGGGTAGGTCCCCATTGTGCTGCCAAAACACCTCTGACCCATAGAGGCACGGACTCCACAAGACCTCTAAAGACCTCTGTGTGCTGTGGTATCTGGCACCAAGACGTTAGCAGCAGATCCTTTGAGGTCTACAAGATGTTTTCTTTTACATCATGTGTAAAAGAATCATCACATGATTCCTCAAACCAGACCACCATTTTCTATTTCTTCATGGTCCGGTTCTGATGCTCACGTGCTCACTGTAGACGCTTTCGGAGTTGCACAGGGGTCAGCATGGACACTCTGACTAGTCTATAGCTACACAGCTCCACACATCGAAGACACCTGTCTTCGTCTCCTTTACGTAACACTGCCCTGCACATTTTAATGTTCTCCCCGCTCTAACACACCCACTTCAACTCAGCAAGGGTAATTAGCTAATTAGTTATTTAATCAGATATGTTGGGAGCACGTAAAACACTAAAATGCACAGGACAGAGGGTACTCCATGACCAAGTTTGGGAATCTGTGCATAGAGGGTGTATTTATTTATTTTTTTTACATACTGTTCAATGCACATGTATGCTAAAAAAAAAAAAAAGTTTATACATACACCTTAAACAGTTAAGCATATACTACAAGTCTGAACTCTGATTATTGATTATTAGCCTTGAGATATTTTTATGCCTTATAGGATGTAAAATATTTAAACATAGCCTATGTAATTATTCCCCTTTCATACAATATATGGCCAAATGTTTGTGGACACCTGGCCATCACACCCATATGTGGGTCTTCCCCAAACTGTTGCCAGAAAGTTGGAAGCACACAATTGATCACTACACTGTAGTGTATTTAAACATAGTGTATCTAATTATTCCCCCTTTTATATATCCAGAACTGCTGAACATTATTTTTCAATAAGGTCTCTGCAGGTGTCTGAGGATACAGGCGAACACGCCTTGCCTTATCACATCACAACTGCCAGCCTGTATTTATCAGTCTGATATAGTACACACCAAATACCAGAGAATCCAATAGAATCCAACAGAGGGCTCAATAGCCACCCACCTGTAGCTGCCAGGGGATAAAATTTCCATATAATTTGATTGCTAAACAAAGCACACGATATGGCATCGATAACACATTGCAAAATTTGCATTTGTTTTGCATACTTTTGGCAAAGGCTTTCTGCGGATCAACTGCGATATCGTTGCGGAGACACGAAATAAATTTGAGTTCTAATATAGAAAATAAACTCGAATAACATCGATCACAATATATCAACAATACAGTATATAATACAGTGGCAATATGGTAAGTTAACAAACTCTGCGACACTTGAAAGATGTTTTTCACAAAAGAAGAAGTCATTAATATGTTAGTTTTGAGAGGACCTTAGCTTTTCTCACATGCACACACACACACACACACACACTGCACACACATGCAGTTTGCAAAATAATGTGCAACAAACCAGCTGAATCAATGTTGCAAGAGCTTCACTGAAATAACCAAGTAATTCTATTAAGCTGTTTAGGCTAAAGGTTAAGTTTGTTTAAGTGCTTGTATAATCTCCATATAAAATACAGGTGTAGTATACAAAATATTTAGAAAACAAATACATATAGTATCATAATGTCCACATGCAGTTAGAAGTAAGCTTTCTGATTGCATAGTAACTCTGGGTGGACTTTCTGTTTCATCATGTGCAGCAGTAAAAGACCTCGGTGTGATTATTGACTCCAGCCTATCATTTGACGCTCATGTAGATAATATTACCAGGATGGCCTTCTTTCCTCTCAGAAATATTGCTAAGATAAGAAATATAATGCCACTACATGATGCAGAAAAATTAGTTCATGCTTTCGTTATCTCTAGGTTGGATTATTGTAATGCCGTACTGTCTGGATGTTCCAGTAGGAGCATAAACAAGCACCGGTTAGTCCAGAATGCAGCTGCAAGAGTCCTTACTACAACCAGAAAATATGATCACATCATCCTTATCTAATCCGCACTGCATTGGCTTACAATCAAACTTCATACTGATTATGATCAATGTTTAACTGAATGGTCCTGCTCCACAGTACCTGAGTGAGCTTTTGGCACATTATAATCCCATCCATCTTCTATATCACTTATCCTTTTCAGGGTCACAGGGAACCTGGAGCTAATCCCAGGGGGCATCAGGCACAAGGTGGGGTACACCCTGGACAGGATGCCAATCCATCACAATCACATACACACTCACACACACTACAGACACGCCAATCAGCCACGTCTCTGAACTGGGGGAGGAAACCAGAGTACCCAGGGAGAACATGCAAACTCCACACACACATGGCCCCAGCAGGACTCGAACCCTGGACCCTGGAGGTGTGAGGCGAACGTGCTAACCATTAAGACATTATGATCCACCATGCCTATTTCAATCAAAAGGTGCAGGCTATTTGTTGTTACCTCGAATAGTTAAGGCTAAAGCAGGAGGAAGAGCTTTCTCTCACAAAGCCACACAGTTATGGAACAGCCTTCCAATTAGTGTTCAGGACTCAGACACAGTCTCAGTATTTACGTCCAGGTTGAAAACTTATTTATTTAGTTAAGCCTTTTGTGAATAGTTTTTTATTAGGTGAAGGAGCAGATCTGGAGGGTTGACGGGCAAAGTGTTGTGATGAATTGGGATGTTTGGATGCTGTCACCCCCGCCCCCCCCACTTGATGAGAACTCCTACCTGCAGTTGTCACCCAAATGACAATGAGTTCCTTTTGAGTTTGGTTCCTCTCAAGGTTTCTTCCTAATATCGTCTCAGGGAGGTTTTCCTTGCCATCGTCACCTCTTTCTTGCTCATCAGGGATAAAGTCATACATGTATATACTGAATGTATTTATTTCTGTATTATTGTTAAAAGCGCAATACAAATCAAATTGAATTGAATAATGTGTTATTTGAGTTAAGAATAAATAGGAATATATGTGAGCTTGAACCTTATAATACTAAAGTCTCAATATACTAATGAAATAAATAGATTATGGCATTTATCAGATGCCCTTATTCAGATCAATTTACAGAAGTTCTTTGAAGTCTCTATCAATAAATACATCGTCATACTGGTTCACAAGGTCACCATCATATATAGAATACACCTTCACCATTTCCCTTAGCATCATTAGCACAAGGGTCATCTAACCTAAAAACTGTATTGTTTTCATGTAAAAAGTAAAACCAGTTCATTTACGCAGCTCAAAATGTCAGAGAGAATCAGAGAGAACATCTGTTGTGCCCCTGACCATGCCTCTTTAACAGTTGAGCTGTGCATGTCTTAATATTCAGCTGTACGGAACTGACACGTATAGCCTGTGGCAGCTCGTCCACTATTTATATCAGCCATTCAACAAATATTATTATGAAAGTCCTCATTCATAACTCCGAACATTTTCAATTTCATTGAAAAACTCATTCTCGTTTGAGTGACCAACAATTGTAAACATTTCTATTGTTTCTTCTGCTATTTGGAATTTCCATTGATTCGATCACCTTTTCCCCAATTTCCCATAGAGTTAAGCACCAATAGCAGCCCGCTGGGGCAGGAATCACACTGCTCCATTCTCACACTATAAACATTTTCAGTGGAGAGGAGCATCGCTGCCAAGAACTTGTTTTATAGTAAATGGTCTGAATTAAATATCACAAATGTAAACAAGGCAAAAAGTAAGTGCAGTATTCTAGGATGTACAGAAGTATTACTATTTTAAGATATATTGCAAAGACTGGGAGAGGGAAAGGGATATGTATAGGACGTAGATAATCTCTGTACACCAGAAATATATATATATATATATATATATATATATATATATATATATATATATATATATATATATATATATATATATACACACACAACTTGGTAACCTTATAATCCACACAGCAGCTGAGAAAAAAGAAGAAAAACATGTAGCAGTATCAGGTCTTTTGTGTGGTATATGAGCTGTAGTTTGGTTAATGATATCTGGGTGTGCCTTGCACCATGTGCCACTGTGAAGCACACCTGCTCTATCGATTACAGTTGAACAAAGGTACATCTATGCAACTGTGCTGAATGACTATGTTGTTTAATCTCAACAGCGTATTATGAGGTTACTCAAAAAAAAATAAAAAAAATTGATAGTAGCCTAGAGCATAAGTCAAGTGTGATCGCTTCTCAACTTAATTTAGCTATTATTAATGTTATCCTCCCCCACCAAAATCTAGGGTCACAAGTTGCTCCTGTATATAGGAACATAAGAAAAGACCATCTACATGCAATGATCCACTATAAACATTAGTTGGTTTATTATCTGGCACCATGTCCTGTAAGGAAAATAAAATAAAAGCATTATATCACTTATCCATGTCTCCCCTATGAACAATGCTGCTGAAAAATCCAGCTTGGGCTTACCAGTTACTAATCGCCAAAACAAAGGCTGAGCTGGTCAAGCTGTTAGAACATCTTTGCCAGCGGATAAATGCTGTTTGAGATAAAACATTAAAGCAGTGTGAAAAACTCAAAAATGGTCCAGTCTGACGTTAATCTGCATTGTCCAAAGGTTCTCGTAAATCCCACACCAACATATGCCGAACCCAAAACAGCACATATAGAGAATCTTAAATAAGTTTATCCCTTAAAAACCTACAGTCCCCTCTGAAAGTACTGGAAGGACAAGTCCAATTCTTTTGTTTACGCTATACACTAAAGACATGGCTTTTATTTGAAAACACCCATTTTTCAAATTATGAAAAATATTGGAGCGTGTGGCTGACAGGTGTTTCTTATTGCCCAAGTGTGCCCTGTTAGATCGATTAATAGCGCGGAAACAACTATTAGCTCTGAACGTCTATTCTTGGTTTGAGCTCTGTGTTTCACCTGTGAAGACTGCATTCGTTGTTAAAAAGGATAAAACAACACAAAGACCAGAGAGCTGTCTATGGGAGAAAAGCAAGCCATTTTGAATCTGAGAAAAGAAGGAAAATCCATCAGCACAAGCATTGGGCACAGCCAAGACAACAATTTGGAAAGTCTAGAAATAGAAGGAAACCACTAATGTATTAAAAAGAAGACACTGAACAGGTCAGCCAAAGAAAAACAACAGCAACATGATGACAAACAATGCGTGTGTGATGAAGAAAATCCTAAAAACAACAGTCAGTGACATCACCAATAACCTCCACTGGGCAGGGGTGAAGGTATCGCAATCCACCATTTGAAGACTTCCGGAGTTGAAATATACCACAAGATACAAACCAATCATCAGCAGTAAGAATCAGAAAGCCAGATTGGGATTCGCAAAGAAATACAGAGATGAGCCACAAAAGTTCTGGAACCAAGATTAACCGCTACCAAAGTGATGGAAAGGCCAAAGTGTGGAGAAGGAAAAGATCTGCTCAGGATCCAAAACATACAAGCTCATCAGTCAAGCACAGTGGAGGTAGTGTCATGGCTTATGCTTGCACGGCTGCTTCTAGAACAGGCTCACTAATCTTTATTGATGATGTAACTCGTGATGGTAGCAGCAGAATGAATTCAGAGGTCTACAGAAACATTCTGTCTGCCAATTTAAAGAGAAATGCATCCACTCTAATTGTGAGGAACTTCGTCTTGCAGTAAGACAGTGATCCATAACATACTGCCAACAACAAAACTGCCAGCATAACAACGTCATTATGGGAAAAAGTGGAAGGTTTTACACTGGCCAAGTCAATCACTAGACCTTAAACCCAGTTGAGCAACATTTCAGGAGGAGACTGAAGGTAGAAACCTCCCAAAACACACAACAACTATAAGAAGCTGCAGTAGAAACCTGGAAAAGCATCACATAAGAAGAATGCAACAGTTTGGTGATGTCACTGCATCGCAGGCTTGATGCAGTCAGTGGAAGCAAGGGATATGCAACCAAATAGTAAGGGTTATTTACTTCACGACTATCTGTTCCAGTACTTTTGCTCACCAAAAAATTGGATGGTCTGCCACAAAAGGTGCCATGTTTTACAACCCCAATTCCAAAAAAAGTTGGGACGCTGTGTCAAATGTAAATAAAAACAGAATGCAATGATTTGCAAATCTCATCGACCCAGATGTTATCCACAATAGAACACAGAAAACATATCAAATGTTTAAACTGAGGAAATGTACCATTTTAAGGAGAAAATAAGGTAATTTTGAATTTGATGGCCACAACACGTCTCAAAAAAGTTGGGAAGGGGGCAACAAAAGGCTGGAAAAGTAAGTGTTACTAAAAAGAACCAGCTGGAGGAGCATTTTGCAACTAATTAGGTTCATTGGCAACAGGTCAGTAACATGAGTAACAGTGGGTATAAAAAGAGTATCTTAGGGAGGTGGAGTCTCTCAGAAATATAGATGCGATGGAATCTGGATGGAAACATATGTTGCTCTAAAACCTGTACATACCATTCAGCATTGATGGTGTCTAGTGTGGATGGTGTCAGATGTGTAAGCTACCCATTCCATGGGCACTAATGCACCCCCATAGCATCAGAGATGCAGGCTTTTGACCTGAGCGCTGATAAAAATGATACGTTGAATAATATTGTCATATCACAGCAAACCAGTGACTACATTTCCCATCCTGCACTGCGGCCTACAAACATGGTCGCCATGGACCACAATTCCCAGAACACTCACCTTCATTCTGATCACGCACTCCTGCATCCAATTTACAGCTCAATCACACCACTTTCAAAGCATTCAGAGTTCATGTGTTTGTTTTTTTTTTTTTATCCCTTTTTAAAATCTTGTTCTCGCCCTCGTTCTTCGGTTCTGTTTTTCCTGGTTTATGCCCGTTTGCCCATCGCCTGAACTTTGCCTGTTTTTGACCATGCTATTGTCTCATGTTTTGGATTTGTCTGCCTGCCTCTCTTTAATAAACCTCTTGTCTGCATTTGCATCCGTCCATGCCTCCATTACGTAACAGATGTGAATTGGATGCAGGAGTGTGTGATCAGAATGAAGGTGAGTGCTCTGGGAATTGCGGTCCATGGCGGCCATGTTTGTAGGCCGCAGTGCAGGATGGGAAATGTAGTCACTGGTTTGCTGTGATATGACAAATATTAATTTGTTGTCTTTGCCTCCTGCAATTTAAAGGCTGTTTAGTAAGGATTTTCTGATGCTTTTGATTGGTTCTCTTGTTTGAATTTACAGCACACCAGATCTGCCAATTACATCATGCCACCGAAAGCTTTAGGCTACAACCTGTCTGAGAGTTGCCACCAAATATGTTTGCCAACTATTAAAATGCTATACACCATGCTACTAATGTGTAGTCAAGATGTATTTTAGCTCTGTATTGCTTGGTGTATGTCCAGTAGTTTATTTAACAATGTTAATCTCCATTCATAACAAATTAACTAATCTGCTAGCTAGCTACAGACGTCTTTACCAGCCACACTTCTATTCATGAACCCTTTGACAGAAAATATATAGCTAACGTTTTTCCTCCTTGAATAAGGTTGGTAACCACGTCAGATCTAATATTACAGTTATTTCAGCATTGTAGCATAACCTACATTAATAACTCATGAGGCCACTGAGTTGTGAAATTCAGGGCACCAACAGACTCCCCTGGCCAAAGCAACTTTACCACTAACCCATTTTAATTTTGAGTGTATTTTGTAAAATCAGTGTTTAGACTACTGCGTGATTTTAAACTGAGAAGTGACTTAAGATTTAATGATGAGACAATCCACTGCAGGTTCATATTGTTTCGATAAATATTAACGTATTTTCTCAAGGGTTGGAAACTTTTGTCCTATGGTGAATGTTAACCTGAAGCGCCACCTAGTGGACAAATCTCAACGATTGGTCAGTGAGTCTAAACCAGTGGTTTTCAAAGTGGGGGCCGCCAGGGGGCGCCAGAAAAATAGATTCTCACACTCAGACAACCACACACACAATCAATTCCTAATATAATGTAAGGTAAAGATATAAGATGTAATTATTAATAAAAAAAAAAAATGGGGGTATTTTTTCAGAAGTCTGTATTTTTAATGTGTTTTAAAGACATCTTACAAAAGGGGGGTCTCGGTCAAATGTTAATGCCATTTGGGGGGGCCTTGCCCTGGAAAAGTTCGGGAACCCCTGGTCTAAACCATATTTGAGGTGAAATATAACTTTTTGCTTCTGTTAGTGAGAAATCCACATTAGGGCTTATATGGTATAATGTTTTCCCTTCACACACACACACACACACACACACACACACACACACACACACACACACACACGGGTAAAAAGAATAGTATGCAGATTTAAAAAATTTTTTTTATATCACTAAGAAGAGAAAAAAGTTATTTTTTATTATTTATTTTTATTATTATTATTATTTTTTACTACAGTATATTTATCTAGAATTGTGTGTTTTCTCTTAAATATAACTAAATATAACTATCTCTGTTTATTAGAGGAAAAATACATCCATCTTCTTTACCGCTTATCCTACAGGGTCGTGGGGAACCTGGAGCCCATCCCAGGGCACATTGGGCACAAGGTGGGGTACACGCTGGACGGGGTGCCAATCCATCACAGGGCACAATTGAGGAAACATCCAAGAACTTTTGATGCAAGACAGAACATCGAGTCAGTCTGATATGATGGGAGATGAATCGGCAAGCTCCTCTACGCAAGTGGCTTAAAAGTTCACTTTCTTGACGGGAAGGAAGTGATGAAGCGCATTGACAGAGTTTGCTGCAATGAAGGAATCTATAATCTGCAATTTTATTAATGTGGACACTGTCTGCACAACAGCAGACATTTGGTCAGCACAAAACCGTGTCATTGGCTTGACAAAGACAAGCAGTAGAGACATTCCGCAGCATTGGCCTGCACACGTCTCAAAGGTCGACACACTTATGATGCAGTTGCAGCAAAACTACATGAAATCCGTGCAGAATACAAGATTCAAAACAAAGTCAAATCCACTGTGCCTGACAATGGAAGTAATTTTGTAAAGGCATTCTGTGAGTTCGGTGTAACTGAAGATGAGTCGGATGATTACAGCGATGGAGTGAGAGTTTTGGACGTCGGTGGTCTTCTACAGCAAGAGGGAGAGCAGTTTTTTTCTTCCACAGCATGAGTGCTATGCTTCTCATACATTAAAACTAATTGCCACCAATGAGATTCACAAAGCAGCATCAAATGGGCCATCACGTAAACTATACAGAAGTGCCATGACTAAATGCTCATAGCACATAGGTCTTCATTGACCACAGAAGTGATTCAGGAGATTGCCAATATGCATTTGACTGTCCCATCAGTCTCAAGATGGAACTCAGAGTTCAGGGCTATCACAAAACTTGCAGGGCTCCCAGAAGAAAAGCTGATGGAGATCTGCGATAAGCTTGAGGTTCTCTGCATTCCTAATAGAGTACACCGAGGGTCTGAAGCTTCTAGCTGTCGCCATTGACATTCTGTAGGGTGAAAGCAAATGTTACTTGGATTTCTAATCCCTACTTTGCTTAGCCTGAAGACAAAGCTGTCTGAAAAGATGCCTCAGTTGTATTATACAGTAATGCACACATTGTCACTACTATCAGTGAGGCCATAGAAGAGTGCTTTGGATCAGTGTTAGCCAGCCATGAAGCAAAGATGGCGACCACAACCCTGCCACAGTTCTGCTTATGCTAGATTAGCCCTGAGAAGAGCGATGACATGAGTCCAGCTGCAGTGAGAGATGACGACAACTCTGTTAAATCTGACGAGTCAGAGGAAAACTTTTTTTTGGTCTTTATTAATGCCAAATCATCATCTGACAGCACAATTCATGATGAAGTCAGAAAGTACTTAGAAGATTCAGATAACAACCTGCCATCTCTTTAGGCATTTCCCATAGTTCCCATATCAAGTACAACACCACATTGCCCTCCAGTGCTCCAGTGGAGCGTCTTCTTAGTCATGGAGGCAATCTTCTGACCTCACCTCGAAACAGAATGAATGATGACCACATGGAACAGGTCTTACTGCTCCGGTACAACAAACAGTACTGTCCCAGTGACCTAACCCATGATGACTGATGTATGGTGTGGACACTTAGTGACTTTATATGTCCAGTTTGATTTTTGGAAGATAAAGAGCGCACACACACACACACACACACACACACACACACACACACACACACACACACACAATTGATTTCTTTCCCAAATTGCATTGACTGCTCTGAAATACGACACACAGATGTTTCAGGAGTTTAGGACACATGCTTAATGATAACTGTTTTATTTCCTATTTGGGTTAATGTATATGCTTTATTTGTCTATGTTTTGTCTGATTCCTTGTTATCATTTTAAATCTGTATAAAGTCTGATTTTGTGGTGGCTGTGCTTTTAAATTAAATTATTATCATCTTAATTCAAGTAATGAAGGATTTTGGAAGTCTGACAGTAATCAGTGTCGGGTACTACTGTAACGTTAACCCTGCCTGGTTTAAACGTCATTGAAATAATCACGCTCCTTATTCCATTTTAAATAGGGTAACTTTTAATCTGTAACCTATTACATTTCCAATGTAACCTTCCTAACACTGCTGATTGTTTAAGTGCCTTCACTGACATGCAGTGCGTTTCACTATCCAGAGCTTTCTATCTGCTTTTCAGCTCGGACGACTTAGAGTATGGTCACAGTGCAGCAGAAATAAAGAAATAACTGGTCTGAGGCGCAAATAGACACACTTGTTCTTTACTAAGGGTTTCTGTATTTTTAATTAAGCATGACGTCATACCCAGGGTGACCTAGGCTCAAGTCTGTGGTGCCTAGAAACCTTTTCATAGTGTAGGAAGCTCTGCTGTTCAGTTGTCCTTAAATTTCATTGTAAGGTCAACACGTCCATGTTTGGTATGAGCTGATCTGCTGAAGACTAAGTCGTAGCATGTTATGTTCACATTTATACCATTTTTAAATGATATTGTTGCTCCTTGGCACCTATCGTCTGCACTACCTGTTATGTCAGACACTTCCACACTAAAACTGTATACTTTTGGCACTTCACTGTCACTTACTGTGCCTATTGTCTTCTTTTAGTAGTATTGTACTGTCCTGTGGTGTTAGCACACGTCTGCACGTGCACTTTGTGTGGATCTTATTTAGTTCTGTGTGCTTAGTGTGTTGTTTTATGAAGCACCGTGGTCCTGGACGGACGTTGTTTCGTTACACTGTGTACCAGCTGTGTATGGTTGAAATGACAATAAAAACAATCATTATTATTTTTTTTTTATGGCTTTTGACAGATGCCCTTATCCAGAGCAACTTACATTTATCTCATTTATACATCCAAGCAGTTGAGAGTTATGGGCTTTGATCAAGGGCCCAACAGTGGCAGTTTGGTGGCACTGGGGTTTGAACTCATGAACAGTAGCCCAATGTCTTAATTGCTGAGCTACCCCTGCCCAGTTGTTTTGTTGTTTCTAATGGATTAACATGCTTGCCTGTTACTGGCAAAATCCTTTCAAGTGCAAGTTTTGTATGTGTTTACCAGTGAAATGTTTTACAGCACCTTGTTGGACACAGTTGCTCAGGTGTATAATAATATTTCACTGTCAATAGGGATGGTGTGGTTTCTGGTACGTACACGATTGACAGCCCGCTGTTTAAAATGACCAACAGGAAGATATGCAAGTGGCTTCAACAGGGACTTGAAAAAGCACAAAGTGTTTCAGAATTCATCACAGAGCACATCAGACTAACCTGCAGATTAACAGGCTTCAAGGGATCAGGGCATGTTTCTGAACAGTAACGTACAGAAGTCCAATTTAACTTTAACTTCCCGTCAGAGATTCTCGACACGTGCATGATAAACGACGTGTGATGGCAGACTGGAAAACAAGGCTCGACTAATCTCCAGACATGTTGAAATCTGGATGAGGTGGGATTCATTAGTTAGCTAGCTATGATGGATGAGTCCATGCAGATGCTGATTTATAGCTCAATACCATTGCTGATGCTCACCAGTTGGCATTTTCGTATTACATATTAGGCTTTCAGATCGGAGCAGTTGTTTCTCAAATCTCGCTTGTTGTTTTAACACAAAAGTATCCACCGGTGAAGTTTCTCTGTGAGAAGGCTCAGAAGAGGATTTCGGTAAGAGTACAACACATTCTTGTGCAATTTTCTTTTGCTATTTTCACTATAGTCCAAACTGGAAGCCCAGGAGTGTTATGCAAATATTAAGGCGGTCTCTATGATGTGCCATATGTGCCACTCAGAAATGGAAGAAAATGCAGTAAACGAAGTCTCCAAACGAAAAGGTTAATGTGATGTTTGGCTTTAGTACGAGCATGCTTGCCATTTTCTCCTACAGATCGAATTAGAACAGGTCAATACTGAGGGCTCGTACTCTGTTGTAATTGAAGTGTTGTCAGATTTCTGTTGCTTCTGCAGCAGTGTAGCGCACTAAATGAATGAGTCAAGTGAACAGATGCTGAATTGTAGTCTATAGACGTGGCAAAGAGAAGTGGCAGGGATGCGAGGAAATTAGTATAATTTGATTCGACATGGATAATTTAGCATGTGAGTAGTACACGTCTGAACGACCTGTAGAGCCGCTTAATAGAATGTAAGGATGGGTGGAAGACATTCAGACATAATTAGTGTCACATGCTAGGATTACTGATGGAAGCCAGCCTTTAGAAGCAACGTCTGTTTTGAATTAATCATTTAATAGACTTTCTCTGGCTGTAGATCAATAGTGGAGCAGGCTTTGTGGGCTCTCACCTGACTGATAAACCGACGATGGACGTTCATGAGGTGACTGTAGACGATAACCTTTTGATCGGAAGCAAGCGCAATATAGAGCGCTGGATCGGTCATGAGAACTTTGAGCTCATCGACCATGATGTAGTGGAACAACTCTATACTGAAGATGAGTATTCCTGTGCTCCTACGCTTTCTGAAATAATTCAAAGGAAAATCATCTCGGTTTTTTAACGAGAGCTTAAACTCTTTGCACAGAGGGATATATGGACGTGCCTATGTAGATAACATTACTAATGAATAGTTGTAAGTCTGTGAAAGCAACATGATCCTGCGTTGTAGATCATATACAGCGATGAACTCTTGCGCGTCAATTAAAAAAAAGCTACACATAGGTCCATAGAGGACAAAAATGTCCATGTCCAAAAACTGTCATAGAAATATTATATGTTAATATTTTTTCCAACTTTCACTGACATCGATTATTTATTTATTTATTTATTTATTTATTACATCAGCATCATTCATTTTCAGAATTGTAACCCTTTAAATGCCGGTTTGTTTACATAATGCCACAGATGTTTTTTTTTTTTTTTTTTTTTTAATGAAAAAAAGAAAAATAGTAATTATTTTCCATATAGTAAATGCTAAGCAGAATTTTTTTTTTCTTTGATTATTACAGTCTTTGATATGTCAAGGATTAACAACGACATTCATTTTAATGCCCATAAGGACACACAAGGGTTAAAGATCATACAAAAGATTTCCACATGGAACCTGACAAGAAAATAGTTTGCTCTCAAATTTCCTTGTGAAAATCAGGTGTCAATAATTCTATAATACTGCATTAGTATGTCATTTGAAATGAATGTCTTGTAAAAGTAACGTTACTGTACTCAAATAACAAATGTTGATGAAACTGTACTTTCGTTTTTGAACAAAGGATTTTACCTGCAGAGTCAAAAAAAATCGGACAGTGGTTGTTCTTTGAAGTGTATGCGGTGTACTATCAGTAAAACCGACATTGCTGCTTTCAGCTCAATTCTTTCTTCTCAATGTGTTTTATAGTATTTGTATTCATGATGTCAGAATTTTTGTTTGCTTGTTTTCCTGAGTGTCTAGGGATGGGTACCTATACTACGTATCCAGCTGAACAGATGTGAAGGGGTACAAAATCATTTTGTGATCGGATCACTCAGACCGCATTTGCATGTGACAGGTTGATTTTTTTTTTTTTTGTCCACGAACTGATCATATTGCATACAATATATGAATAAAATTTTCTATATTAACAAGTACATACCTGCCACAACATGTCTGCCAGTCCCCACCAGGATTTTGCGATGGCAGAAATGAACACAAAATCCCCCAAACTCCACAATATTTAGAGGAGCTTGCAACGTTTGAAAATTTCTGCAGATTTTCCGCAGATTTGGGCCAAGACGCGTCATATGACGTCATCACGACACGCGTTCAGCCCTCTTCGATTCACGAGTGGTAAACATGAGTACAGCTAAAAGGTCTCATTTACCAACAATCATCACTGCAAAAGACCGCGCAAAACAATTTTCTACAATTGCAATTTCGCCAATTCAAATAGCTTTCTGGAAAAAAAAATGAAAAAAAAAGCACAAAATAACTCCGCAAATTGCATCGCAAATATTGAAAAAACCCGCAGCAAAATTAAGCATTTCTAAAATCCTGTACGGACTGGTCTCTCTATATATTTCTTATTTCTTAGCATGATCTCTGCATGGTACTACTGTATATTGACTATTTATGTGGATTGGTCTACTAATTCGCAAAGCTATTCTTTATTTCTAACAATATGAGTAATTATACCAGAGAATTTTAGCATCTTGGTGAAATAATGACATATGGAAATGACATTAAGAAAATGACATGTTTTAATATTACATATACAATGCAATCATAGCGCTCATGATGCATTCAGGACACATGGAAATATCAGGTGTGAACAGCTATCCATCTTGTTTGTCCCGTGGATGTGTCTGATGCTTTCTTTCATTTGTAACGAATGTCAGCCTTGATGCTTGTTTTTATACGAGTGAATCCAGAAATTGGTATGCCACTGCCACATCGCCAAAAACATTGATTTGTTTTAAAGCGCAACTATTATGGTTTTGAAACGTGCCTAATTTTTTTTTTAAAGGTCTCATACAATAGATTTACATGCATCCAAGATCAAAAAACACTGATCTTGTGTCACAAACATCTCGTTTAACCATCCGCTCTAAAGCATTCTCTCCTTTCAGAGAGCATACTCTGCTCTGATTGGTCAGATGTCCCAGTCTGCTGTGATTGGTCTACCGTTGTCAGCGCGTGTCGAAAAAGGAAACGCCTACTACCATAACGACTTTCAACTCCGTCTGTACGCGAGCAGCCGATAAAGAGCGGAGGCGGGTTTTTTTGTTACAATCCTACGTGGGTTAGTACAGGAAGTAAAGTCTGGAATCACTAACGAATCGTTTCAGCTGTTCAGAATCGATTCCTTCTTTTGGGAGTCGATAACTCTGTTTGTCGTGCGCTTAGATTTTTGAAACGTTGCAGACTTTTTACACTCACAAACAGCTCTATAACACACTACATGAAAGGTCATATTTGTGTATCGTGCCATTGATGCAACTTATGCTAGTGCTTTACAACCAGTCTGTCCACTACAGACCTGAATTATCACTTATTAATCCCTAGCTGACTTTGATCATGGTGGCATGGTGCCTCCTCCTTGTTAGCATTCGACTTGCATCTTGAATGTGTTTTTTTCCCCACATATCTCGCATTTATCAGTCTTCCTATTTTCTTTTGCCAGTGGGCTTAGTGAAGAGGTGTGTGCATATGTCTGCTTTATTTCTGCGCCTTGCTTGACATTTATACTGATACAGGGCTAGGCGCTCAAGCGGCTCACGAATCGCTAAATATAGTTTCAATAAGCTCACAACTGATCCAGCTGACAACAGAGGATTGGATTTTCTTGTCTCTCTTTATCCTCAGGTCTGGCGAAGCGCGTGGGTGCTCGACTACTACTTGCATCAACATCAGAGCTTTATGGGGGTATGGGAGTACCCTTAAAGAATGAAAGTATTCTTCTAAGCATTGCACATGTAAAGACAATCAAAATCAAATAAAGTGCATAACAATGCCCAAGTACTTCTGACATCTTAAACCAAATTTTATCATCATGCGTTTTTTTCTTCTTCATGACTTCCATGTGTGTTATTCAGACTCTGTTATTGCTTCATTTCGGTGAAGCTTTTGAGAAAACTGAGCTTTACGACACTCCTATGATTTCCATAATGGCATGGATGAATGGAATTTATAAGACTCTCACATTATTTTATCAGCTGCCCACTATTCCGTCTGAGTACTAGTAATAATAGGACCAAATCTAAGCGAAAGATTTGTTCGGTTAAAACCAGTACAGGGTAAATCCTGGAGTCTGTGGGATTTCTCAACTGAATGCCAAGGAACTCTAGAAATGATGCTCATCCAGACAATGACTGAGGACGGTATTTGTAATGATCTGGCCAGAGTATTTATAGGTATCAGGTTTGAGTTAGTCCAGTTGATGTCATAACCAGACAGGGGTCTTAATTCATCACATAGTTGAAGAATGTATTGAATAGGGGAGTAAACACGGGATAGCTAGCACAGCGTCTGCAAACAAGGAGATGCGGTGGTCATTCCCATGCAAAGTTACGGGCTTTATCAGAGAACTTTGCCTAACAGCTTGAGCCGGTCGTGGTAAGCTCAAAGCAAATAGGCTGCGTCATCGTCGGGATTCGAACTTGCGATGTATCTAACACATTTTTATAGATGTTTTTCATTTTAATTTGACATTTTAGAATAGAAGAAAGAAAGTAAACTAAACAATGCTACATTTCTGCATGTGAACTCTCCGAGTGTCTACATCAGAACTAAAAACAATGAGCCTGCTGGTTACCTGATAATCCCGCATATACACGTTCTATAGTTTCTACCTTAGATAAGTGATGTGTGAAAGACTATATCTAAATACTACTGCTCCCAAACAACCCCCTTCCTGCCCCCCGGACTATTCCTTATTCCTCTGGAGGGTTACAAATTCTATGTTAGGTTTTTTTTTGCTATACATGTAGCTTTGCTTTACTATATTGGTTCTTTTTGCTTGATTTAATAACAGTGTTTATCTGGTGCTTTTCAATCTGGCCAGAGCTGTAAGAAGAATTCAGTTGAGTGTTTCATATGCGTTGGAGCCTTAGAGTTGCAGTGCAGTCTTGCCTTGAGAGAAAAACATATCGTACCACGATTTGGCTACAAAAAGACAGGGAAGACAAAATCGCATTAAATATATACACCAGATCTTTTTTTTTTCTCTTGGCAATCTTGGTCTTGCTCAAAGCCTTGCACGTGAATATTCAAGGTGATTGGCCGCAGACTTTGGATCTGGAATCTTGTCACTTTACCCAGCCAGAGCCATGCTGGGCGTGTAACGCCATCACGTTCTTTCCCTCGACCTTTCATAAATGCATAGAATTGCATGACTGTCATGGAAACGTTTTCAGACCGACAGATAACAGAATAGACCCCGAGTTTATCTGTAGTCATTGTTATATTCGTTTCATACTCATGTGGCTAGAACACCTGTGTTGAAACAGGAAGCAGGAAACTTTGATGGAAAGTTATATTGGCTGACTTTTAGAACTGAGTTCAGAGACAGTCTACACTGTTCGTGAGTGAGGAACAGAGCTGAACGGTCATTTTTTCCTCTAAATATTTTCCTAATGATTTCCTGAAATTAATCAAATCCCCAGCTATTTAAAGATCCACAACTCGTCCATTTAAATCACCATTTCCCTCCTTTTTTGGATTCTTCCTTAACTGTTTTTGGACATTTTTAAAAAAAAATGAGATCTAAAAGCATAATGCCAGTAGTAGTATTACAGTGTATTATGTATTGCTCTTACTGTGCCTTTCTCTCTTCTTTCATTCCTTCTTGCCTTCCTTTTTGAATCCTCTGTCAAACTAGGGAATGTACTGGAGCAACAACAATAAAACAACATGTTGATAATAATAAAAAATAATTTTTAAAATAGATTTTTTCATTAAGAATCCATAACTGAAATTTAATGTACAATATAAGTTAAAATTACAACATTTTTCATAATTAAAAAAAATAAATAAATATATAATTCGTTTTTTAAATAAAAATTCTATAAGAATGTGTATTATTCATATATCTATGTCATTTTGTTCTTGAGGAGGGGGTGGAGGTGCGAGTAGCATGGATCTTCAACACGTTTGGTTCTCGCATGCATATAAACGATGGCCGGGTGGTTAGTGTCACGTTTTTAAAGGTAGATACGGAAGCAATCGCAGATTTTTAAACGTTTCATTATATAAATCAACAAAACACAAAAGATACTAAGACTGATGCGAAACACTGTAGCACAGACTACACATAAACCAACACGACCAAAACATGGTAACATGGACAACGCTAGTCTACGACAAACGTAAGACAGGGAAGCAGTGCAAACAATGGCTGTATATAAGAGTGCTCGTTAACAGAAACGTGATTCAGGTGCAGGTGGTCATGTGACATATTGTAGTACAGTGCAGTGGCTGATGGGAACTGAAGTCCAGAGTTACCTCCTTGATATATGACAGTTAGTAACTCCATCCTGCAGGCTCTACAGGTGGAGCCCCTGACAGTGAGCTTCTACACACACTGTACTGGTGGCCAAAAAATATATTTTTTTATGTTTCACCACAACTGAACATACCGTAATAGCAATTACTTAATGTTAATGTCATTTTAATGTATGTTGCTCATCTTGTTTTTTTTTTTTTTTTTAGGTGTATGGTTCAGGATCGCAGACCAGAGCACTTCAGTATGTCAGGTAAGCCATCGGAAAGTTTACGATCAATGTTCGCTCACTTGTTCACTGTGGCGTCACTAGCACTCTGATGTGCTGTTTGTTCTGACTCATTAATGTCACTGGCTATCTCAAACACATACATAAGCTATGAAGAACGGCTAATACTGGTTTGCTAGCTAGTATAGTAGTAGTAGTCCTACAACTGAAGCTCTTGGCCTGTATCTGCATGATTTTATGCATTGCACTGCACTGCTGCCACATGATTGGCTGATTGGGTAATTACATGAATTAGCAAATGTAGAGGTGTTCCTAGTAAAGTGGCTGGTGAATGTACAGTATCTCACAAAAGTGAGTACACCCCTCACATTTTTGTAAATATTGGATTATATCTTTTCACGTGACGACACTGAAGAAACGACACTTTGCTACAATGTTAAGTAGCGAGTGTACAGCTTGTGTAATAGTGTAAATTTGCCGTCCCCTCAAAATAACTCAACACACAGCCATTAATGTCTAAACCGCTGGCAACAAAAGTGAGTACACCTCTAAGTGAAAATACACACAGTTTGGACATGCCAAGCAGCCTACCATGCATGTCTTTAGACTGGGGGAGGAAACCCCCGCAGCACACGGAGAACATGCAAACTCCGCACACACAGAGCCACGGTGGGAATCAAACCCCCGACCCTGGAGGTGTGAGGCGAACGTGCTAACCACCAGTGGTTCACATACGCATACTGAATATCACTTTCAGTATTTTCAGATTTTGAATATTCAAAATTCAAGTATGAAATAATTTTCCAAATACTTACCTGCTTAATTAATTGTCTACTTAGTTAATCAAGTAATTAATTAGTTGTTTAATTAATGATGTAATGCTTTACTAATAATGGCGTTTTTTGGTTGTATTCATGGTCAAAGTTTTTCGTAAATGTTTTTTTTGTATCTGATACGTAGCGTGTGTAGATTTAACGCACAATCCTCATTGGCATTGATGAACACTGGACAAAAAAAGTAGTCGAGTATGCTATATTGTTTGTATTTCCTCATCTGTAAGTCGCTTTGGATAAAAGCGTCTGCTAAATGAATAAATATAAATGTATATTGAATATTTTTTTTTTGTTTGACTTTATTGCGTTTGTTTAAAAAAAAAAAAAAGAAAAAAAAAAAGAAAAACCCCCCTCCTGACAATTTGTAATTCAATAATTCATTCACTCATTAATGATGTGATACTTCACTGACGATGTCAGACAGCAGTTTCCATTTCAAAGCATCCTATATTTGTCCGTGTAATTTGTCAGCACTCGACACTAAGCACATGAACCAGACGATAATTCACAGAGCTGTCACTCTCACATGTCATTTCTTTATAAGTTCTGCTCTGCTTTCTTCCCTGAGGAACATACCATATTGGAATTTGCTCAGATGATTAAAAGCCTGGTTGGTGAGTAAACCTAGTTATATAAAAGACAGCTAGGATCACGTACTCACGCATGCTGACGGCTATTGTGAGTGACTGCATAAATGCCATCATGGTTCTAACTCTGATTCTGTAATCCTCACTCTATCTCTTTCAGTGAGCCGCAGTCATATTCAGTTCCTTCCAGAAGCACAGGATGACCCTCAGAAGACGGCGGCCAGACATCCGCAAGGCAAAAATGCTGCTCGGCTGGGAGCCTGTGGTGAGCAAAACACCACACTCTTAACTGCCAAAACATTTTTTGGACTTGAATTTAGACTTAAGGATGTGGGACTATGATAGACTTGTGTGAAACGTTCTAGCAATCGCACGATTGATGTATGGGGTTCACTGCTTCCATCTTCTGAGTCTTTCCACACTGTGCCAAATACTAGTCTTACACCCCTCAATTGGAGCACTGCATGGTAGGTCTGTCCTACTATTTGATAGTACAAGCTGTCTGAAGATTCAGGATCCAATAGGAATGTGTTGAGGAAATATGTGGAACAAAATCCACGAAAACATGAGCAGCTGAGGAAGTGCATAGAGCGTAAGGGTGAACGTGTACATCCTGTAGAAATTAAGTTTTCAAGCAAATGCTGCAGCGCAAACAGCGGTGTGCGCGCCTTGAGGTGAGCACACGGCCAATCATTTTCACAAGATGAAAAGGTCTTCAGCTTCTTCACCCCATAGATAGATTTATATTTTTATATTTTTGCTGAAATGATGCATGGAAAGTTGGTCAGACTTTTTTTTTTTGTATTTATATTCAAAAGTTTTATGTAGTGTGTAGTCCTTGTTGGTTATGCACTACGTTCACCATTGCTGTTACTATGGTAACTACATCTGCAACACAAGCAATTTTCACTTCTTCTTCTTTTTTTTTTATACAGAGAGTCAGGGGAGCAGAAAGAGATTTGCTGTTTGTTGTGCCTACTGTAAAGCTGCAGAAACCTTTTCTGGCATTTAAATCCCAATACTCAATACTGTTTCTCCAACCTGACATGTACCCCCCCCCCCCCCCCACCCCCCCACTTTTTATTGTAAGTAGCATTGGAGGAGGGACTGAACAAAACCATTCAGAGCTGGAACATCAACATAGTTAGTTACTTACCGTTACATTTATATAGCACTTTTCTAGACACACAAAGCGCTTTACATAGTATTGGTGGGGGGAGGGGGGAATCTCCTCAACCACCACTAGTGTGTAGCGTCCACCTGGATGATGAGACGGCAGCCGTCGTGCACCAGAGCTCCCACCACACACCAGCTATTTTCCAGCTATATTCCCAAACCCAAGGCTGGCCGTATGAAGAAAGGCAGACCAAGACACGACTAGAGAACACGCTTTCTCTAAGGGAGGCTGGGACAGGGCCCATGTGGCCTCTAGCAGCCATTTTACACTGAGGTAGTTTTCCTCAATAAACCGGATGATGTGGTATTCTTTTTTCCCTCGGTTTTTGGAAAAGCGACTCTAGTGAGAACTGTCTCTTTTGTGCTTGCTTTTCAAACACGTGAAGAAAAAAAAAGAGAGAGAGAGAGAGAAAAACCACACGATAAAATACCACGTCTTTGGAATTTATCGACTGCCTATTATTTAATTAGTTAATTATTTATCATTGATTATTATTTAAATCTTTGTTTCAGTGTTGAGATTTATTATGGGGCGCAGTGAAACGCGCTGCAGTGGTACGTCCGGCGCTATTCTGAAGAAAAGAGAAAACTATTCGAAACGTGTTTCAGCTTTTTAAATTTTTTTTATATTTTAAATGTAATCTTGAGCCGAGCCTACTGCTGCCACTATTGTCACGCTTCAGAGAGAACTCTTGTGCTTTTTCAGATTTCAGGTGAAAAGGGCTGTTTTAATCAAATATTTACACTGTTCGGTATTCTGATTTTTAACGCTCACATTCTTTCATTTGTGTTTGGTAACAAGTATGGAAAAAATGATGATGATGATGATGATGATGGAATTTGATTCAGTGATCATAAGGCTGATAACCAGGTTTATTTGTTGTTGTTTTTTTTGCACATGATATCACCTGACTACTGAATGGTCATTGGGCAGAAAAGCATGCACACACAACAACAGCGGAAAACACATAAAAGCATTGCACTGCGAAGTAAATGCAGTTCTGTGGACTTTAAAGTTCAGGCATCTGAGCAGAAGCTAGATTTATTTACTTTTTCGTTACATTTAGGTTCCGCTAAGCATGAAAAAAAAAGAAACGTTTTATAAGAAATGATGTACAAGTTACACGAATTGTTTTGCATCCTAGCATGCTTTTGATTATTGAGGGGAAGATGAGCTCTATTATAGTATTGACTTATAGTAGGTGACCAAGATAATCAGAATGTTGCACATTAGGTACAATTGCAACAAGGTGACATCCATGAGAAATGTCATTATTCAAATCATATTGGTTACAACATAAGATTCATTTCTTGACATATCTGCCTGTAAGGATTTATTTATTAGGTAATGTTGTGGTATAGGGCATAAGTTGATTTTTCTGCTGTGGAAAAAAAAAAAAGAAGATATTGTTGTAGCTCATGGATTCTGTAGCGTGGAGAAATTTCTGTATCATAAGCGGCTCTGCTCATCCACAGAATTGCATTTACTTGCATTATTGGCCTTGATGAGGTCATTCCTGAGGAGAAAGAAAAGCTAATAGTAGTCATAGTTGACGTTCGCTCCGTGTCTGTAATGGGTGGAGTAGCGAGGACCCATGGGAGAGTTCTCATCATAGTGATGCTGCCGTCCCTGATCTGTGGAGCGCGCATGGTCCATCCAGTAAGCCAGGTCAGTCTCTAGTCTCTGAAAGGAAAATAAAACGTTTCTCAAGGACATTCAGCTTCTCTCTGGGGTTACACGAACGTCACCGAGTTTGAAAAGATGCTGTGACTGAGCTGCATGTGTCTCAGCGGACACGTGTATGAAGTCACCCACCCTTAATGGTAGCTGAAAAGGGAGGTGTGTGCGCGTACAGGCCATGACAAATTTATGGGAATGAAAGAAAAACAAATCCAATCACTCGAACCGCTCAAGATGTAGGATGTGTGCTGTAAATGCAACCATCATTCCAACCCACATTTGACAACCAAATACCTTCTCAAGGCCCTCAAAGTGTAGTGCAGCCGAGACATTTATTTAAGGTTCAAGCCTCCTCTGAAACATTTACTGACATTTCCAAATAGTTATTGTTCACTGCACATAAATACACACAGAATGCAGCCGATCAGGCCATCTGAGTGTATTTTTATGACCTCCATAAATTAATTCATAATTATTACTTAAATAAACACTCAATGTTCATAGACATCATGAACATTCTTCTTGGAGTCATAATGTTACTAAGACTTTTAACTCACCGCCTCGTCATAACCCATATACATGAACTGCTGGATCCACTGTTGCACATCAGGACGGCTACGGTCCCAGAGGTTCCTCTTAGGCCTTCGGAGAGAAGCCAAAAACTGCTTGGCCTTAGACGGAGGAACTGCGACAGCCGCTGCTACCTTCACCTCACCGTCCACTAGAGGGAAACAGAGAGCAGAGTGTTCAGGACAATCGTGGAAATGGACTAAATTGTCAGATTACAGCCATGAAAAGGAATTGAATTGATATAAGTATTAAGGAAAAGGTTTGAAAGATCAAAACTGGGAGAGCTGAGAGCAGTTAGTGAGCAAAAGTTGAGCTCATGAACAGCAGACAAATTGGATGACATTGGATATTCACGCACCTTCTCTCTTCTTCAGAATTTTGTGCAGAGTGCTCTGGCTGGATACATCTGGAAACATTTACGAATGAAATATGATTAGGTTTTACATCCTCACACAAGTTGTGAGAAGGTTACTTTACAGTCTCAACTGAATGAATCCGTTATTCATGAGCACTGCATTTCCATAAAATGCGCACGCTGCACATTCCTGCGCAGTGAACACACAGTTACTGGCATATGGAGGTATTTAGCAGAGATTGTTTACAGGTGCCCCCCCAAAAAAGCCTGAACAACAGTTATATAGTAGTGTAATACTCGAGTAAAGTAATCTCAAAATCGTCTTGGTCTCAGATTATATTTTATGCTTGTGATGGCCATTTTCTAAAATACACAGAGCGGTCAGAAACCTATGAAGTCTCTTCTTTCCTTTTCCCTTCTTCAAAAAGTCTACCCAGATTTCCTTCTCCCTATATATTATTACTGAACTTCCACCAGCAGTGTCTCGTGACCGTAGATTTTGGTGAGAGCAGGACGACATTAAATTTGAGGGGGACCCTGTAATATTCAGTTGGAGAATCAACAACACAGAGTCGTCGGATATACAGACTAACAGCTCATTCTGAGTGGGTTTGAGACATACCTTTATTCAACTGTGTTCAAGGTAATATCATTAACCGGGGCTGACAGATTTCAGCAACATTTCCAAAAACACACAAAAGACCTGAAATGAGCCCGGACAATGTGGGCATTGGGAAAAGGAGATTATTTAACACATATTTCTGATATAGAGACATTATCCACTCTATAATCTCCCTCACCCTTTCTCAATCTTCGAACTATAGCTTGCAAAAAAAAAAAAAAAAAAGGTTCTGTGTATCATAGAAACACAGTCTACACTTATACTTTGCCTTTTTGCAGAAATCTGTTAGCTTTATTTCTGATGATTTGCTATAAAACAAGATCTTGGCATCAGCATCAGCAAAAAAAAAAAACACCACACTTACAAGAGAGTAAAACATTCGAAAATCCTTTCCTCCGAAAATTGTTTTGAAGACCATAAAATGTTCTAAGTATTAAGTGACTTAATATTCAGTGATACTAATCAGCTCCGTCTCACCTAAAATTATGTCTAAGCATTGAGGCACAGCCTTGTATTGTATGTTAACGGTGAAATAATGCACGGAATATACGACTACGTTGTATTCTTCCTGGATACACGGTTACCCAGGTGTACACGAATATTCGTCTCCAAGACTTTCGATAAGGAAGTTTCCTGCATGATTCACTGCCTGCTCTTTACAAAAGATATGCAGGTGACTTCAAAGGGCAGTTGGAAAAGCATAATAGTATATCAATAATTCCGCACCGTGCACAGCAGAATAAACCTACAGGTTAACACACCTCCAGGCACCGAGGCATTTTCCTGAGCAGTGAGAAATGGAAGAGGACTTTAACTCTTGTCAGAAACACCGTTTCGGTTACGTTGCATTATAACTGTGGTGTCGTCAACGGCAGGCTGGGAAAGATACAGATATGACAATAAGCACTTAGCAAGCTGCAAGGGTTGGCAAGGGCTGTAGCCTTTGGTAATTAGCTTCAGTATGCATTAATGGATAAACTTCACAGCCACGCAGGAAGCTTTTCTTAAACAAAGAACCCTCGAGAAAGCATTCTTCCTAATAGTGTAAGTTTGGACCAAATATGCATTTCATTGCATTTCGTTGTTCGTGCATGTCTACAATTGTTTTACAAAGAGCAGAATATCTGTGAGTCTGTTTGAGCTTGTCTCAGAATACAGATAAATGCATTTTTGTAGTGTTTGTAATAGCTAATGGATAGAGAGGAACGTTTTAACACATGTCTGTGAAAGGAAGCATTTGGAGGAAGCATTTACCTGAGAGAGCCAGTAGAGCTATTAATGCCAGGAAAGTAAAGAGCCGTAGGTAAAGTTTTGGGTACATCATCATGGATGCCTTTCTTTTTCTCTGTCTGCACTCGTTTACTGCTGAGGGTCCGGATGCAGTGGAGGGAAAAGAGAGGGGGAGAGGAACGACTATGCAAACACTCCCAGTGGAAACTTGCTCAGCTGCCTGAGGGGGGGGGGGGGATACTGCAAAACCAAAAGAAAAGAAAGATGTGTGTGTGTGTGTGTGTGTGTGTGTGTGTGTGTGTGTGTGTGTGTGTGTGTTTTCCACATTTGACTAAGTTGAGGTATCTTCTGATACTTGATACTGATCCTTTGATACTATGTGTATGAGCACTATGTGACACATCAACAGGTAAACAATGAAGCGGTTGTTCTCTCACCAAAGCAAATTTCCAGCTGTTCCAGCTGCAACATCTGAACTGGAAGAGGAGGAAAAAACTTGAGCCCCATAAACGGCTTTAACATTTCTCTTGGCACTGAATTCGATTTGCGAGGACTTTTTCCTTTCCTCAGCAAATTTTCTACTAGTTTACTAAAATAGAGCTAACTACATTCACCAGAAAATATCACAGGGGAGGTACAAACAAAAAATATCATTATTGCTCGAGCAAATTTAAAAAATTGAAACGGCCCTGTGTACATCTCTAGTTGAGACCAATAATGAACTTGAGTGTTTTTGTTTGATCCTTCTCTTATTTTAAACCAGTGTGTGTGTGTATATATATATATATATATATATATATATATATATATATATATATATATATATATATATATATATATATTTTGCTTAAGACATGCCCACTTTGGGTTTAATCCAAATACAGATAAAGATAGTAACTACGGGTGATACACCTTAGCGCTACAATGTTTGTGTACGTGCGCACCCAAAATAAATAAATAAATAAATAAATAAATAAACAAGTGAAAGGGTACGTGTGATAGAGAATGGGAATTCTCGCTCTGTTCAGGTAGTCACACTGTATAATTTTGCTCAGGTCATCAATAAGAAGTAAATCTCAGTTCTCAGATGGCTCATTGCCATTTTTTTCTAAATCAGTCAGAGTTTGAGATCTTTCGACCAATGATTGATCTTATTTGCCTATCCATGGCTAAGCTTGTTTCTGGAATTCTTACTCTAACTTCTAAATAAAAACAAAAAAACAACAACAACAACAACAACAGCAATATTGCTTTGCAATATTAAGATGATTGTAAAATCAGCGAGGCAAGAGAAATGTGCTTTGACAAGTAGCTACAGTAAGCATCCCTGCATTATGTTACTGTGCTGTGGTATTTGTGCTTTATTTCTATCTACAGGGAAAATATTTGTAGTGCAATGCTTTGCAGCGACATTATAAACAAATATCATTTCTCAGCATAGTTTTAATTGAGATTAGGTCTAAATTTTAATCTTACTAGAGTATATGTATAACGGGGTCCGTCCCAAATACTAGGTCTATTTGTGCAAGAATTTGGCCCTGTCTCAAATATTATTTTATTTATTATTATTATTATTATTATTATTATTATTATTATTATTATTATTATTATTTATTTATTTGCCGTTATTCAGTTCAGGATTTAAATGAAATCTGTACATATTTATTTACATTATTCATTTATAACTCACCTAATCAGGCAATTGAGCAGGTGTATTGTTTTATTTCTTTATTTCTTTATTTTATCTGTGATCTATGACTACAAATTTGCATTCCATCGAGCCGACAGTGAGAAACGTATGGACGCCCCCGATGGCAACTCATCACTTATTTTTATTCAACATATAACATGCAACATAACATATAACACATAATGTTGTTTTTAATATCACATTCTAAAGCTAAGAATCTGAGAAGATTCTGGAAATTGATCAGAATACTAATTGAACCTACTGGAACTTACTGTATATCGCTTTTCATAATCAGATTAGCATCGTATGTCTGAGTATTATGTATTTTTTATTTTTTTTTAAATCTTAGCAGATATTTAGTTTGTCACAAGTTGAAGAGAAGTTCTAGAGAAGCGATTTTTTGGCGTGCAGTCTCCGTGGCGTTTACCTGTGAAGGCGCACGGGTTCTTCACTGGTTCTCTGTGCTCTCACAGGTCAGTCAAGGGCACAGGCGACGGTACATTAACAACTGAACTGGCTTGGGGGAAATAACTTAATCTTTTTTATTTTCTTCTGTGGAAAAAAAAAATCCACGTCATCAAAACATTATCAAAGCTCTATATTAATATTTATTATATTTATTAATATTCTCAGGTTATACAGGTGTCGATAATACAGCTGTACGCTATTTACTTTCTCGGATAAAGAAGGAAGTTTTTTTGCTTTTATTTTGAATAGTGTTGATGAATCACATAGAAGGAGGTCTTTCTTTCTCCATGGGAGCATTTAAATACAGTCATGATCAGAAAAAACAAAAAAAACATGCATTTTAGGTTATCACCAAGTCTCTCTGTTTAACACTACTGACAAACCAGCAGCTGAGAGGAAACAAAATCAGCTGAAATATAAAATAAAACATGACAATCACAGGGCACTGCGATGGACTGGCACCCTGTCCAGGGTGTACCCCGCGTCGTGCCCGATGCTTCCTGGGATAGGCTCCAGGTTCCCCCGCGACCCTGAAAAGGAGTAAGCGGTAGCAGATGGATGGATGGATGGATGGATGAATCACAGGGTAACGCTTGGGTCGAAGATGATATGCTATGCTACTAAAGCTTTGAGGCACTTCCTAATTTAATGTTATGCCCTCAGGACATTAACAAAGACTGGTCATTATTCGCTATAGAATTTAACCAAATGCTTCAATTCATGGAGGACGTAAACACTGAAGATCTGTTATTTACCTTAATGCCAGACTTCCTACAGCACATTGTGAAACAGGAGCTTTTGTTCTCTTGAACATTTAGTTACACCGCTTAAGAAGATACTTGAATTAGTTTTCTATATTATAACCGAAACACCACCTGAGGAGATACTGGATGGGAACGTATGGGGATGCTCCAGTGAGTCAACCTCATATAAAGAGGTCCTTTTATTGATTATCTTTGTGCATTCCTTAAATAATTGTTTACTGGTTATTAATCGTGTAATTCAATGAGCTCGAGTACAGATAGTATTCTTTTCAGTCACCTACCATAATTAGAGACATAAGGGCAAGTAGAGCAGAATCTTTGGTTGCATTCACGAAGCCACCAGCCTTGCAGATGACCCCTCTCTCCCATCCCGTGGATTTCTCACCCTCTCGCCATCTGGCAGAAGGTACAGAAGCATCCGAGCCGCCACCACCAGGCTCTGCAACGGTCTCTTCCCTGAGGGAGTCAGATTACTCAACACTTTGCTTCCTGCCAATGCTCAGCTAAACCAGTATTACTCAAAACCAGCACACAGAGCACTTTACAAAGCTGCATCACGCACGGTTTAACTCATGAGACACTCTGCTGCCAATACTGCTGCTATACCTATTTTCTGCTACACTACACAATAGCTTACAGTCCATGTCCGGTGTGTTTATCGTCCTACTGCCGTCTCACGCTGTTGTGCATTTGCACTTGATGTAGTCATGTAACAACTTTTCATTCCAATGTATGTACAAGCTGTATAGAGGAATGACTTGACTTGACTTGACTTTCAGAACATGGTGGCTATAAAATCTCCAACTCAATACCCAATGAAACAAAGTTCTCTACTACAGAAAGTCATGAGTTTCACTGGCTAGGTGTTTGTAAAACCTGAATTGTTTTGTTGTCCTTTGCCACATTATATTTGAATAGGTTAAACATGAAAAATTGGGTATGAGTCCATCCATCCATCCGACTTATCCTGCACGGGGTCGTGGGGGAGCCTGGAGGGAACGTGGGGTGCAAGGCGAACTGGACGGGGTGCCCGCCTTTCACAGGGTACAACTTCGGCCAGTTTGGAAATGTCAATCAGCGGACAAAACACGTCTTTGGACTGGGGGAGGAAACCGGAGTACTTTTAGGAAACCCCTGAAGCACAGGGAGAACATGCAAACTCCACACACACAGGGTGGAGACGGGTTTCAAAGCCCCGTCCGTGGAGGATGCGAGGCAGACGTGCTAAACACTAAGCCGCCATGACCCCATGGGTAAGAGCTTTTTAATTTATTATTTATCCCTGCCTTAATTGTGGTGTATTTGATTTTACAGGTTGTAATTACGAGCTGATTTGTTTTTCAGTTATGATACCGGAGTCTTGTTTTTAAGGAGAATAAATCATTTCTCTCTCTTTTGTCTTGTGTTGTATTTGATCCAGTGGTTGGAGGAGATTTGTTTAAAAAACAAAAAAAAAAAACAGAAAGAAAACGATTCAGTATTCAGCATGTCCACTGTTTTCCTTGCGAATATGTGTATATGTAAAGACACAATACTTCTGTTTAATGTGACTTGGTGGTGGAGATCGTAGTAAGATGTCTTGTCATCTTCCATCAACTTGCTAATGGAAGAGAGCTGGAGAGAAGCAGGAGTCACTCAATCTCCGAGAGTTCATCAAAGATCACTGACTCAACATCTCCAACCCCAAAAGAGCTTCAAGACTAAACACAACCTCAGATACAACCGATCGCTCACTCTCCGTATTTGAACCCTGCTTCGTATAAAGGAAAGCAACGGAGTCTGAAATGTTGTGCCGTAGAAATACGACTGTAGTAGAATAAACCTGCAGAGTTTATTTAATTGCATGCTCATTTCATTTCGTTCATTTTTATGACGGGTGCCGATGGGTGTCTTGGAGTTCAAGAATCAAAAACACAACATTTCACAAAATATTCATGTGACTCAATTAGCTGTGAACAAACTAAGAAAGAGATTTATTGGTGTCTGTGAGTTTGGCGTCGTTAAGAAAAGCAAAAGAGACTATATAAAGTGAAACTCACAGAAACTGTACTCAGGCGTTTACAGTACCGGGGAGCACATGGAAAATAATCGGAAGAACACGTAGCCAGACACTGTCAGTTGTCAGCATCCTCTGAGAGTCCTGGATAACTGATAGAGTCATAACCTAAATAGCTGGTGAGAGGAAAATGAGCCCAGTAGGTTCTTGCCAAGTCCAGCAATGTATCATAAGCTCCCTGAGCTCGTAACTCCTCCATCCAGCCGTAGAAGTCCGAAGACCACATGTTCCAGTAGGGCATGATGTACGTCTCCTCACGCTCCATTGTACCCACAATATCTGTGTTAGGAGAACCATAAAAGCGTGTTTTACCTCAGAGTGTAGACGTCTACAGTGTGGAGCGCCGTGAGGATAATATGCATGCAACCATTCAATAACGAAATAAATAAATAAATAAGCACATTCAAATAGTACCTACCTTCCGATGAACCAAGAGAGCCCTCTCCACTTTCAGATCCTGAGTGAGAGACTGATACACACACACACACACACACACAAACACATGATGCATGGAGAAGCACTGGCTCCAACTCAGACTGATTTTAAACAATAGTCTGGATAAAGAGATCCCAGTTTCAGCTCCACAGAATCTAACAAGAATTAGCTCGATGTCATGTGTGGTTTCATTGAGATGGCAAATGCGTCAATATCTGGAACAGAACATGCATTTAATTGGATTTTTTTTAAAAGTGTGAAATCTACTATATTGCCAGAAGTTTGTGGACATCTGACTAGTCCCACCGATGTGTGTTTGTTGAACATCTCGTTTTAAGATGTAGTCCCCCTTTACTGTTTTAATAACCTCCACTCTTCTGGGAAAACTTTCTACTAGATTTTGGAGCGTAGCTGAGCAACAAGAGCATTAGTGAGATCAGGCACTGATGTTGGGTGAGGAACTGAGGCCTGGCGTGAAGTCGGTGTTCCAATTCATCCCAAAGACATCAGTTGCGTCGAGGTCGGGGCATGGTCCACTCGAGTTCTTCCACTCCAACTTCTAAACAGACCTCGTTTTGTGTGTTGTCATGCTGGAATATATTTGGGCTGCTGAGCTCTAGTGAAGGGAAATTGTAACGCTACAGCAAACAAAGACATTCTATACAATTGTGCGCTTCGAACGTTGCGGCAACGGTCTGGGGAAGAACAAAATACGGCTGGGATGGTCGGGTGTCCACAAACTTTTGACCACATCTACAGGTAGGATACCTGCTACGGAGAGAGGAAGCAGAATCACGGCGCAGAGTAACACCGAGACGTACAGACGAGACATGCTGTGATCCTGTCTGCAAGAGAAGGGCTGTGTTTCACACATAACACCAAAACTAAGACCACGGAAGTTTTAAAATAAGAGCAGACATTTCTGTGGTGATCTGGAAATAACCACCGCATGTCACTCCGGCAGAATTCCGGCAAAGAGCCGAAAATGACAAAAAAAACAGGGTTTTCATCTCTACTTCAAGAAAACACATTTTAGGTATATGTGTATAAAAAGAAATAAATAAACAAAACAGGGAAATGTTTTATTTAAGCTACTTTCTAACCATACCTTGGGTACATGTTTGTAAAGATCATGCTGGGTAGGAAGCCAGTTTAACAAATGCAGCAGTAAAAGTCCGTCTGCCTAAATATGTCCAAAACCTTGCAGACAGAACTGACTAAATGAATCAGTGATTATTTCCCCATTGATTTTAGCACTTACAGAGATCAGAGGCGTGAAGAGACACCAACGAGGCTCATGTTTAATTTCCACGAGTGACTTAATTCTAAAAAAAAAACATCATTATTTGCAGCCCTGTCCAGGGTGTCCCCCGCCTTCTGCCCCAAGTCCCCTGGGACAGGCTCCAGGCTTCCCCGTGACCCTGTGCAGGATAAGCAGTATGGAAATGGATGGATGGATGCTTAACTCTTTACAATATTTCAGTAATGTTCTTCCATAAGTAGATTCAGTTATAAATGTAATCTTTTTATAAATGTAACTGAGAGTAAACAGATTTTTTTTTTTTAAATGCTACAGCTTTACTTGTGATTATGATGCATGTAAAATGTCTGAATTGATGGGTTTTCCCAAGCTGCCACACGTTTAGGTCATTCAGAAACGAACAGGAAATGTAGTCTATAAAAATAACAAAAAAATAGTCTATAAACAATAACGTCCACAACAACGCGTTTCTAAAAACGAAAAACAAGCAGAAACCAGAAAATGGGGCTCACTTATACGTGAGAGTGAATAGAGCAACAGACGTACCTGGAGACGCTAGCAGTGCAGGTCTTAAGCAAGCGCTACACTGGAGAGATCCTCTAACAGTAACCCAGGTGGTAAAGACAGAAGCTAGTTGTATCCTTCTACTCCACAGGCCACTGCATGGCACCTCACAGTCAAAGTGCCCTGTTTGCTTTTCCCAGGACTGCGTGCCAGTCCAGTAGCAGACTCCACATGCCCATGCGAGTCCTGCACTGAAAGACAGACTTTCACAGTACAGACATAGAGAGGAACCCAAATAAGCACATCTTCCCAGATAAACAGCTTCACAATTTACTCAAACCTCTGCCTGTGAGAAGTCGTGATCCTTGATAATAATTCAAACATTACTGTGCAGCTTACTACTAACATACAACATGACCACAGTGCTCTGCATAAGTATTCACCCCTTTTGAATTGGCACATTTTGTAATGTTGCAACCTGGAATGCACGCGTTACTGGGATTGTATGCCATGAATCTATCCAAAATAGTCCACAATAAGAAAGTGGAGGGAAACAGTTTGCCCACCTTACACACACACACACACACACACACACACACACACACACACACACACACATATATATATATTTTATATAACCAAACCCTGATTGATACTTTTACAGAACTTCCAGGTATGTTCTGTGACACTGGGGCGTCCCAGAAGAGGTTTAATTGACACTTTACTTGCATCCAGGTCAACTCCATTCAACTAATTATGTGACTAATTATGTGACTATAAATAACGATGTTGATTTTCTCCCGTCTTCAATATTCCGTAATATTTTCTGTATATCCATGACACATAATTTAGTTCTTCTCATATTTGCATTTATGTACAAGTTTGTATGTTCAGTGCATGTTATTTGTATTAACGATATTTGTCTACAGTTACAGTCCTCTAAAGGTACAGTGACAATGATTTGCACTGCAAAAGCCCCACTAATAGACATCTTCCATCAGGACCGACTTTGCTGATTTAGGTAATAGCATGAACTACTGAAGCGGTCTAAATACGCTTCATAATATATTCTCACTTACCGCAATATATTGATTATATTAGACGACACTCTGCATTTCTTTGACAGAGATATTTTTTAAATACGTGTTGCGTACACTACACGAAGCTTTATTTGTTCCATACATGAATGAGTAGGTGACCTGCAATGAAATATTCTGCTTATAAAGGAAGAGATCCAACCTAGATAGGCTGAGAGGAAGGGAATGAAATATCAGTTTTAAAAAAAAACCCTGCAACATCCTTGTCATATTTCAGGGTAATATTGAGATGAAAAGGTGAATAGAAGCTGTCTGTGTATGTACAGCATTATAGACAGTATTCCTAGCAGAGGTGTAAAAAGGACACCGCCATTGAGACATCAGTACAGCGCCATCCTCAGTCACATTTCAACGAGGCAGACCGTGCGTCCATCGAAAGCATTCAGATTCTCCTGACATGACTAATGTTTAGTGAACACTGCTCATAATGGTGCTTTCGGAAAATATTCAAATCGGACCATTAGGCTGATTCATACTTTTTTTTTTTTTTTTTTTTTTAAAAAAAAAAAAGGTTTTTTGTTTGGTTGGTTCTCTTCTAGAGGCAGTGACACACACACTGGCAAAATGAACATGAAGCATGCTTAACCTACCCTCAAGAAACACAGAATCGCACATTTATGGCCAAAATAATATAACCGAAATGACTATACATACCAGAAATAATTAATAATTATTAAGCGTTTTTGTGTTTCATCACGGACACGTAACATGCGTTATCCGATGTTCCCATGGAACAGTGAACACGTCTACAGTATGCCCTCAAACTAATCTCTCGACATTGTGAGCAGGTGCTGAAATGAACATTGAGCCGAACGTCTTCCGATTTCTCATTGACTACCATCAGGTGCTTACTTCAGCAAGAACGTCTTATTTTCCCAATAGAAAAGAACAAGAACGTACTACGGCCTTAGTAAACGTGGTATCTGGATGAACTTCCTATGAATATAATCCCCAAATTTTCCAGATCTCGGTAGCAGGGATTTGCCGACAATAACTTCTCCAATAATAAAATAGAGAACACGAGAGCTAAATATGCAAGGTTATTATATATTTTGATGATGACGTGAAAGACGCAGTTATAATCCAAGAACATTACTACCCAGTAAAATTAGTCCCACTGGGTAGAATGAACTCTGTGGAAACAGTCATGGGAAAAAGAAAAGCACACCGACGGTGATTATTTGGGTGTGTTTTGCATCCACAGGATCTGGGAAACATGCAGTCACTGAGAAAACAATGAAACTACTTCATAGCAGAGTATTCTTCAGACAAATGTGAGGCCATCTGTCCAGCAACTGAAGCTGGGCTGAAATTAGGTCAAGAATATCATCATCATCATCATCATCATCATCATCATCTGAACAGCTAAAGAAGAAGAAAAAAATTCAAGGTGTTGGAACGGCCAAGTCAAGTCCAGACCTCAACCCCTTTGAGATACGTTGGTAGGATCTTACGAGAGCTGTGCATAAACGAATGCCCTCACTCCTCAATGAACTGAAGCAATGTTGTAAAGAAGAAAATGATGTGAGAGAATGATCCACTCCTACAGAAAACATTTACTTTAACGTATTGCTGCTAATGGTGGTTCTACATGGTGGAAACTGAATTACAGGGTGTACTTATTTTCCCCCCCACCTGGTTGGTTTACTTGTTTGGAAAAATTACTACATATTGAAATCTGTCGTGATTTTTGTTGTTGTTGTCACCTGAGGTTGTTTGTTTATAGAAGTTGACGAGGACCACACAATTATTTATGCCCTGCAAAAACATAGAATTGAAGGAGGGTGTACTTTCTTTTACTCAGAGGTTAAAGGCTCTGGGTTACTGATCAGAAGGTCAGGAGTGATTTTGACCGTGGCGTGATATTTGGGCCCAGGTGAGCTGGTTTGGGCATTTCTATAACTGCTGATGTCCTGGGATTTTCAGGCACAACAGTCTCTACAGTTTACTCAGAATGGTGCAATAAAGGACAAAACATCCAGTGAGCTACAGTTCTCTAGACGGAAACGGCTTGTTGATGAAAGAAGACAGCAGAGAATGGACAGATTAGATCAAGCTGACAGAAAGACTACAGTAACTCACATACAGCCTTGAGGCGGATTTGCTACACCGGCAGAAGACCACGTGACCACTTCAGTCAGCTAAGAACAGAAAGCTGAGGATGTAGTGGGCACGGGCTCACCAATACCGCAAAGTTGAAGACTGGAAAAACGTATTCTGGTCTGGTGAATCTCTATTTCTGCCGAGTCAGATGATAGGGTCAGAATTTGGCACCAAGAGCATGAATCCATGGACTCATCCTTCCTTGTGTAAACAGTCCAGGCTGGTGGAGGTGGTGTAATGCTGTGGGGAATGTTTTCTTGGCACACTTTGGTCTCTTAATACCAATCAATTATCGCTTGAATGCCACAGCGTATTTGAGTATTGTTTCTGACCATGTGCATCCCTTCATGGGCACAATTTATCCATCTTCTAATGGCTACTTCCAGCATGATAATGCAGCATGTCACAAAGCAAAAGTCTCAAACTGGTTTCATGAACATGACAGTGAGTTCAGTGTTCTTCGGTGGCCTTCCCAGTCACCGGATCTGAATCCAACAGAACAGCTTTGGGATGTGGTAGAACGGGAGATTCGCAGCATGACCGTGCTCCTGAAAAATCTGCAGGAATTGTGTGATGCGATCATGTCAACATGGACCAGAATCCCAAAGGAATGTTTCCAACATCTTGTGGAATCCATGTCATGAAGAATTGAGTTTTGAGAGCAAAGGGAGGTCCAACCCAGTATTAGTATAGTGTTCCTTATAAAGTGCTCAGTGAGTGTATTTACATTAATCTGTATGCAGTACTAAGCCTGGAAAATGCCAAAAAATGATCTCAAGTGGATAAATTACTATCTGGGTGTCAATAAAACCGGGAAGCCGAAACCTAGTGAAATTTTACAGAACTGTAAACAGGTTAAGCTCATTAAATTCGACGACATTATACACAATAGACCAAATCATCAGACAGGTAGTATTTTCTGAACCTGTTTTAGATATTACTTCTGAAAAGTGTCGAGAGGTCCCTCAGAGGCTTAAAAACACACAAAACGCTGTCCCACAAGGTTCTGTATTAGGCCCCCTTAATGTCCTGTCTTTATATTCAGCCCCTGTACGTTTAAAGACCATGCATTCCCATTCTGCAATCTTATAATGTAATACGAGTTTAATCCTTTTGCATTTTTTTTCAAGCCGTCACTATATAATAAGTCTTGGGGTTTGGCAATGTAAAGGAACACGAGAGGTTAAAGTGCAGCGATGTTTACAACAAGAAATTCTCGAGTAATTCTCACTAAAATTTCAGACACCAGCGTCAAACTTTTGTAAGATATTTTATCTCACAAAAGTTCAAATTGCTGCATTTTAGTTCATTTTCTTCCTCTATTTTCCTAACCTGGACCACGCTTGTCTGCGTACCACTGTGTCAGAAATGGGAGTTAAAACAGAAGGCAGAAAGTCGAAGCACACTGAAATCATTTTCTGTTATTCTGCAAAACTTTTATTGAACAAAAATATTTGAATTCTCACCACACTGTCCTCAGTACAGTACCATAATGCTGGATCTAAATTCATATATGCAACTTATCATTATATATATATATATATATATATATATATATATATATATATATATATATATATATATTAGATTTATATGTATATTTATATATGTACATATAGTGGTAAGAAGAATTAAATAACATTGCTCAATAACATTCAGACATATCTTTAAAAAAAAAAAAAAACTCAATCAACACTCTTCTTGGTAAACACACAGATGTGGCAAAAGTGAAGACTTTAATCTACAAAAAAAAAACAAAAAACGCTTTCATGTATTATTACTCTTAGTGTTTCACGATCCACTAGGCGAGTGTGAGTATTATTGGGAGAAGAGATGATGTGTGCATGTCAGGGAACTCTGAGTTGATAAGAGCACTAAGCATAGCCATACTAGAGATATGTGGCACATTTGGCTGAAGAAGGAGACACATTCAAACCCCTGGCTGGGCTTCGAAGATACTTAGCCCCTCCTCTTCCTCGATTCATCAGGGCTGATAGACGTAGCCCCTTTATTAAGCACCCTGAACCTAAAGAAACCCTGAAGAGCGACTTGTATTCATGGTAAACATTTGAGCTGAGTACAGGAAGAACCCGAGAAGCCAAGTTCCACACTGTGTGCACTGAGTCAGTGAGATCGAGAGCTGGCAGGAACGGAAGTCAGCTTCAAGGCCGAAAAGGTCTCAGGAGGATAAGACAGCGCACCGTTCGGATTAGCAGTAGGTCGTATTTAGCTCCCAGTCCAGTGCTGAAGTACATTTAAACTGAATACAGTTGCAGTGGCGGACATGCAAAGAAGCTGATGCGCTCTGCATATTGGCTCTTTAGGTGGACACACAATCTGGGCTGCATCCCATCGTGCACTGCATGCTTTTTTTTTTTTTTTTTACCCCCTAAACACCGTATACATAAAGCAGTGCTTAGCTGCTCATCACATGCTATGACCAAAAACCTAATCCTTCCTACTGCAGGCTGATTTGCTTCTTATTAATGCACAAAGTGAAATATCTGAAACGGTCTAAGCTGGAGTGAGATAGGATGTACACGCAGATGTTATTGTACCAAAGCCAGTAAGAGCCGAAGAGCTGTACGCCAAAAACGTAGAAGGTGTGCTAACAACGGTCACACGGTGAATCAGACCATATTTATTTCTAGGCCTTCCTCAGAGGCTGGAATTCAAACTTTAAACAAAAAAAAAAACAAACAAAAAAAAAACGTTTAACATGCTTCTTAAAAGAACACCCAGTTTCCCCTCGACAGAGCCTGGCGAGAAAGTACAGGGCTCTGAAGCAAGATATTCTGTTTTTGCTCATGAAAAGATCCTGCCATCCAGCCTCAAGGCTTGATTAAAGTCCTGCGAGGAGGCAGGCAGAGAGAAGAAGAAGGCAAAAGAAATAGTGAACGAAAGGCAAAACGAGTCTAGTAGGATAGAGCCAAGTTCAGGCAAGAGGTTTCACCAGGTAGAGTTTGTCTCCCTGTTCACTGGTGAAGATGGGAGCTTTTTTGTAGTGCTCCACCAGCTCGTCCATACTGCTGAAGCGCCGCTGGCCAATGAAGTACACTCCGTCCTGCAGCTGCACCTTGAAGTGTTTATTCTTCCCCACTGCCTTCAAAGACACGGAGAAATCACTGGGCTGTAAATGGGGTAACGGGACAAAGAGAGAGAAAGAGGATGAGAGACGCGTTTTAACAAACCGTATTAAGATAAAAGGGTTGAACTGCATTTTAAACACTTCTCCACAAGATGGCAGCAGTAAGCTCTACTGCCAGCTAAAGAAAACCACTAAACAGCATATCTTATTTTTTTTTTTTTTTTTTTAAGTGCTTCTGCTTGGAGACGAAAGACTTTAGAAAAAGAAAAGATCAGATCAACAATGGTATGTATAATGATTTTCTATGTGCTTCCTGTTTTGTTACAGAGGGAAGGTTGATCCTCACCGAGGACTCGCTGTCTCTTATAAGGAAGTCTCCCTCGACTCCTCGCTCGTTGAGCGTGCACTCTGCCTGGTGCCGTGTCACGTTACCGTAGTACCACTCCTTGCCTGCAAACCTGCCTGTACGGGAAGGGCCCATGTGGCTGATGGGCGGGGAGGCGGGGCCTCGTCCAGCAGGCCCTTCATTCAGCACCACCACATAGTTCTTGGGCACAAGGCCGATCACACCCTTGCTGTTCCTACACCTCCACCACTCAGGGTCATTCTCAGGCTTCTCCATCACCTCCATGGTCTCGCCCTTCTCAAAGTTCAGCTCCTCGTCAGTAACCGAGCTGAAAGGGTACAGAGTCTGGACCACATGGAGTACTTTGCTCCCTGCACCTGCCAGCCGGCCATTGACAAGTCCCAACCCTTGCCCAGCTCTTAGGGAGCGAAAGCCCCCCAACGTGTCCCCTGCACTTGTATCCGCATAGGCCGGCTCCTCGCGGACATAATTGGAGGGAAACCAGCCCACACGCCCGTCGTGGCTCCCCCTCCACCAGCCGTCACTGCACTTCTCCATCACCACCACCCGGTCTCCTTTAAGTAAACTCAGCTCATCATCGCGCTCTGCTGTGTAGGAGAACTTCACCACGGCCGGAATGTTCAGATCGTAGATCCGCTCTGCCCCACCCACTCCACTGCCTTCTGCGCTCCCGTTGGTTGGGTACTCTGCATCTGTGCTGGGTGTGGGAGAGGAATCACGTGCACTTGTCTTCCTTTTTGTTTTGCCGAGACCTGAAAGACACAAGACGTGTGGGTTGGGTGGGCGTACATGAAGGGGACAGAAATAATTTAGTAGGATGGCGTAAGCTTGCTGTGCCCTCAGCATTCAGTTTCTTACAATGATTTGTTGTCGAGTTGTTTCGTGCATCGTCCATCTGATGGATTATGCAACATAAACTATTAGACAACCCCTGAGGATCTTGTTATATTTTAACACATTAAATATTTATTCCTCCTCTGGCTCCAAGGGCAGCAGGGAGCTGATAGTCATTTAGCTAGACACATATCTAATAGATCTAATCGAGGACTGCAGGCTGAATCACAGCTACGGCATCTTTAGTAAACATCCTTACAGTCGAGTGATTAGTTGATTAGGTGGTGTTGGGAGCAGGAAAGTGCCGTGTTCAAAGCTGGGTCTCTTTAAACTAGCAGCTTTATCAAAATCTTAACAAGGGCATAAAGAAACAAAGTTGGCCACAGTGTCCACATGTTGTCTGGCTGATACGGGAAAGAGCATGCGAATCATTAGTTACGGAAGAGATACTCGTGTCTATTTAAATCCCTGCAAATAGGACAGAAACATTACCTGTGCTAAGTAGGACACATTCTGTTGTCAGACACTGGCATATTAGACATCTCCTATACTCAGGAAACATACCATTTCTCCCGCTTGTGTTGTTCTGGTAATAGAGGGTCTAGGAGAAATGCTTAAGTCTGCCATTGTTGTATGGTAAATGGAGGGAGGCACAGTGAGTGAGCTGAGACCTGCTGACGCTCACAATCAACCAGCGTCCAAAGTAAAAGGGACGGAACTGGTTTACGCACACCAGCCAATAGAGCACGGGGTGGACGGGGTAGAAGTGAGTGTGGAAGGGCTTCATTGTGTCAAGCCCTCGCGGCAGGAAGAAAAGTCTATCCGGCTGGCGGGGACTCGTACGATAACGGAGGTGTAGACGCGAGGGAACAACTCTCCAGGAGACCATCACACAAACCGAGAGGCTTTTTACATCTGCCCTTTCGGTGCACCCACCCCCAGTGTACATGCCAATTCATTCCTACTGTACACATCAGCTGTAACCTGTAAACTTTCTGAAGAGAAAGTCTGGCAGCATCATTATGTGAAGCATGAACATTTGGAATGAAGTTTATGATTGAACATACAGTTCAGGACAAGACATGGTGTGAAGAGTAAATCTATCATGGTCTTTTACTTACCTGCCTTGAAAGTGTGTTTGGTGCGTCTGGGACAGATTTAAACTGGTTTAAATCCTATCTTACTGACCGTTCCCGGTTTATTTCTATGGGTGGCTACAGGTCTGACACTAGCTCTGTGCTCACTGGTGTTCCTCAGGGTTCAGTTTTAGGCCCTCTACTCTTCAATATTTATCTATCTCCACTTGGGCATCTGCTGCGAACGCTCGGCCTCCGCTATCACTTTTATGCTGACGAATACGCAAATCTACATTCACTCAAAATCTGGTGAAAACCTTGATGTTTGTTTTCTTTCTGATCGCACTTCTGAGATAAAAACATGGACGAACAATAACGTCCTGTGCCTGAACAGCGGGAAAACCGAAGCTATGCTTATAGGCTCCCATCATCAAATTCTCAAAGCTACTCCACTGTCTCTGTTTGTCGATGGTTCTGTTCTAGAGATTCAAAGTAAGATGAGGAACCTTGGAGTAATTTTCGATACCAGCCTTGGATTTGATTTTTTTTGTTCAGAGCACTGTGAAGGCATCATTTTTTCACCTCAGAAATATAGCTAGACTGCGCCCAGTGCTAAACTTCTCTGTGGCTGAAAAGCTGATAAACTCATTTGTTGTCACTCGGGTGGATTACCGTAACGCCGTTTTAGCCGGAGTTTCTAAATCCACAATTAACAAATTGCAATATGTTCAAAACTCTGCTGCCGGGATCCTGACGGGAATCAGGAAATGTCAACATATTACTCCTGTTCTGGAGTCCTCACACCGGCTCCCGGTCAGGTTCCGTGTCCATTTTAAGATCATGATGTCGACATACACGGCACTACACGGCTTGGCTCCACATTACTTATCTGGCTTATTAATCCCTTACACCCCAAATCGCAGGCTACGCTCCGCACGGCGCAATTTGCTAACTGTTCCACAAACCCGCCTAAAATCTATGAGTGACAGGGCTTTCTCTGTCTACGCTCCTTCACTTTGGACCTCTCTTCCTCCTGAACTCAGGTCAGCTCAGACCTTTGACATTTTTAAAGCTCTACTTAAGACACACTTTTTTTAAACTTGCATTTGACTGCTGATGTCTTTTTTTTTATTATTATTTTATGATTATTATTATTAACGTTGTTGTTGTTCTTATTAACTTTTATATGTTTTATTCTTCTGTGCACTGCGTATTTTGTGTACAGCGCTTTGAGAAGCTGCTTTTAAAGGCGCTTTATAAAATAAAGTTTATTATTATTATTATTATTATTATCATTATTATTATTATCATCAGTGTTAGCACTAAAGTGTAAAAAAAAAAAACCCCAACATCCTCCTAACATGGGAATATCAAAAAGAGACACGGGCAAAAGAAAGTCTAAAACTACAGGTCTAGTAGGTTTGGATTAAGCTGTGAGTGGTACAGTTACTGTTCAAGTCTAAAAACAGACATTTATTGATCCAGCTCACTCATGACATACGGCAGACGGAAGCCTGCAGAGGGAGGACATGGCCCTGTGTATACAAAGAACAGAATACAGTTCAAACAAAGTACCAGTCAAAACTTTTCCTCTTTTAGTGATCTGAGAATATGTTTCCTGGGGAGCGGCGTGCACTTCTGAGGCTTCAGCTGACAGGGAATGAAGGCAGCAACACAAACAGAACAAAAAGCTTTTGGGAAATCAGAAAATAGAAGCACGTCCCACCGAGTGCATTCAATACGTGAGCTGAACTTCTGAAAAGGAGTAGGAGAGAAGAGGGAGGGAAAAAAAAAAAAAAGACCTTGAAAGCAAGAATATGCGTTGGTTGTCTGGTTGGATGTGACATAATGTGAAACCGTTCTGCAAAGTTTCTTTTGAAAGCTGCAGAGGGAGGTAACTGGCGACTAGAACAGAGGAAGAGCGCAGGACAACAGAAATAAAGTCCTCGAGTGAACAAAACTTTTTAACGTGCACAATACTAATGCATGCCTACGCTCCACACAGAACACTGATCATGACCGTCACATACTAGTGTAACCAAATCCATCATATAAAGCCAGTCAATTACCCAACTGACAAAAACATTTCACCCATATTTTACCACAGCGGTATTTTGAGTTGTTTGGAGGGAAAATAAAATGATTAATAAAGCAAAAATACGAACACTCATTGAGCACTTTATTAGGAGCACTATACTAATACCGTGTAGGACCTCAGTTCGCTCTCAAAACAGCCTCGGATCTTCATGGCATGGATTCCAGAAGATGTTGGAAACATTCCTTTGAGATTCAGGTCAAATGTCGATGTGATCGCATCACGCGATTCTTTCAAGCTGTGAATCTCCTGTTTTATCGCATACCAAAGCTGTTCTACTGGATTCGGATCCGGTGACTGATGAACACTGAACTCACCGTCATGTTCATGAAACCAGTTCAAGATGATTGAAGCAATATTTGCTTTGTGACGTGGTGCATTATCATGCTGGAAGTAGCCATTAGATGATGGGTAAACTGTGGGCATGAAGAGATGCACATGGTCAGGAACAATATTCAAATAGTCTGTGGCATTCAAGTGATAATTGATGTGCCAAGAAAACATTCCCCACAGCATTACACCACCTCCACCAGCCTGGACTGTTCACACAAGGCAGGTTGGGTCCATGGATTCATGCTCTTGGTGCCAAATTCTGACTCTACCATCTGTGTGCCTCAGGAGAAATAGAGATTCATCAGACCAGGCTGCATTTTTCCAGTCTATACCTGTCTAGTTTTGGTGAGCCCGTCCCCACTACATCCTCAGCTTTCCGTTCTTAGTTGACTGAAGTGGAACCCGACGTGGTCTTCTGCCGGTGTAGCCGATCCGCCTTCAAGGTTCAACATGTTGTGCGTTCTGAGATGTTTTTTCTTCTCACCACAATTAGTGAAGCCTATCTGTCAGCTCGAACCAGTCTGGCCATTCTCCGTTGACTCATTCCTTTAACAAGGTGTTTCAATCCGCAGAACTGCCGCTCACTGGATGTTTTTCTTTTCTCGACCATTCTGGGTAAACTCTAGAGACTGTTGTGCGTGAAAATCGTAGGCGATCAGCACTTACAGAAAAACTCAAAATCACCGAGTACATTCTTATAGAGAGAGAGTAAGAGAGAGAGAGAGGGGGGGAGAGAGAGAGAGAGAGAGCTTGGCAAATGCTTTAATAAAAAAAAAATGAACGCATTTGAATATTTTAATTGAATTTTACTGATGAGGACAGTTGATAAACAGACAAAACATAACCAATACGCCTAAGGTGTTACAAACTACAAAACAGCACATACAACATGGTGCGAAATCTGCCCAACAAACACCGTCACCTCAGCTTCTGGTGGTCAGACCTCTACACGCTGGCCAGTTCTGCAACTAGCGAAACGTTTTATTGACAGTTTGACTCGTATGCTGCTTGTTGAGACTCATGAAGTTCATGACCCACCCTCTTCTAACATTCATCCTCCACCTAAACCAAAAAGCTGTGAGAGGCTGTTCCCATACTGACCACTCAGCTTCAGCACACAGGACTGCTTACAACAAGGGTGTGGAGAGTATGAGTGAGGAGGCCGCTTCAAAAACTAGCTAAAAAGAGTGGCACTGTGCTGCTTGCTTTCCACCTACACAAGGAGGAAAACACGACACAAAACCTCCATTCATTAGAGAACAGGTTTAATCATGCTGGCAAACCTACAGATATACAGCGTGCATGAACAACCGCTTCAAAATAAACCAGGGGTATACGAGAAAGTCTACAAAGAGGTAAAACAAAAACACAGAAATGAATAATAATAATAATAATAATAATAATAATAATAAAAAAAACCCGGTCACACTGGATGCTGGGTCCATGTTCAATATGCAGCACACTTGCAGTTCAGACAGTCAGAGAGCAAAAAGATAAAAATCATTACGTCAAGCTGGTTTGTACGGTGCTTTATCTATCGGTATCATCGGCGCACAGGAGGAAAAGTCTAGCAAATATTACATCACGCAAAGTGTGCAGTGAAATTCTGTGGTCTTAAGCTTCATATAAAACCATAATGAACCTTCTTTTACTCTCACACTATCCGTCGTGACCCAGATGAGGACGGGTTCCCTTCTGAGTCCGGTTCCTCTCGAGGTTTCTTCCTCGTATCATCTCAGGGAGTTTTTCCGCTCAATGGGGATAAATTCACACACGTAAAATCTGTATCCTGTGTTTATATGTTTCTGTAAAGCTGCTTTGAGGCAACGACCGTCGTTAAAAGCGCTACACGAATAAAATGGAATTGAATTAAACGTGAAATAAAAATGAAACCGTATGAAACTAAAGTCTGCTGTACAGTTAACCGTGAGTAGATATACACCCCCGAAAATATTAGTGAACATGCAGTAGAAATGCTGGATAGTTCTCAGTACGGCTAACCTTATGAATGTATTCTACACCACTGCTTTAGCTGGGCTTTCTTTCGCATGTACTCTCATTTGCACCCATTAGAAACGATTAAGCCTGATTATCGGCCATTTTCGGGGGTTGTATACTTCACGTCTCATTAACAAAGGCGATTAATGCCCGTTGACGGGAAGAATAAAACCACACAGACGATATATGGGACAAGCTCATAATACAATCGAAAGCGCTGCATAACTGGGTGCCTTGAAGCTAAGTTTCTTTCAGAAATCTGTACATTTCTTTGCCTTGTATTTGATATCCGTCAAGGGACATGTAAATGAGAATGCTGTGTGATAAAATGTTAATACTGCATTAGCAGAGGAGAACTGAATGTGCACTGAAGTTACATATCTATTTATACACCAGGAACTATAGCCAGTTTTGAAAAAAAGATGAATCAAGAATAATACATATTCAATAAGTTTCATTCTAAATGCCTTATATGATGGCACATACATTTTGAGAAAGCACTCCTTTCCATCCATCCATCCATCTTCTATACCGCTGATCCTTTTCAGGGTCACGGGGAACCTGGAGCCTATCCCAGGGAGCATGGGGCACGAGGCGGGGTACACCCTGGACAGGGTGCCAATCCATCACAGGGTACAATCACATACACACTCTCACACCCATTCATACACTACGGACACTTTGGACACGCCAATCAGCCTACCATGCATGTGTTTGGACTGGGGGAGGAAACCGGAGTACCCGGAGGAAACCCCCGCAGCACGGGGAGAACATGCAAACTCCACACACACACACAGGGCCACGGTGGGAATCGAACCCCGACCCTGGAGGTGTGAGGCGAACGTGCTAACCACTAAGCCCCCGTGCGCCCAGCACTCCTTTCCATGGTCGGAAAAAAAAAAAAAAAAAAAAATCTGTAATCTTGGTGACAGCGCGAGTCTGAGCATGTGTCAAATTAAATGCAGGAATAATAAACCCCATCACCTCAAAATAAAAACTTGTGAAAGTCTAACACAAGAGCTAGACAGTGTTAAAAGGTTCAAATATATACTTTGGTAAAATGGGCATAATTCTCTCATATAAAGAATAAAAGCAACTAGTGCTACAATGATTGCAGCTATAGACTGTGCAGGTTTGTTTAAAAAAATCCTGTTACTACACCCCGTCACTTACCGAGAGTATCTTTCAGGTTCTTCACAAGCGAGGCTTTCTTGAGGCTATTCTTACGCTCGACGTAGTTGGACGGGACGTAGCCTGTACGGTTGGAGGCATTGCGGACTCTCCACCAGGTTTTCGAGTCATCCAGGAGCCACAAGCGCTCGTTTTTCCGGATGTCAAGTTCCTGGTCCTGCTGAGCCGTGTAGTCCCACTTGGCTATAACAATCACCTCCTCTGTCATCTTTCATCGAGTCCCACTAAAGCCGAGGAGGGGGGTGGAAGAGAGAAAAGGACTGCGTGAGGAACAATACGACAACCCAAACAGTGATAAGTGTTGATATTTCTCACAGTCGTGATGTCCTTGGATGTCCGTGCATGTGCATACGGAGAAACTGGCTCGGAATATTTTCAGATTTGACAGGTAAAGATAACGCGTAGTTCCTTCAAAGAGACATAATTAAAAGAAAAAGAAAAAAAAACAGCATCATGCTTTTCCAAAACATCTCTCAGATCTCACTCCCTCCGCCCATCTGTCTCTCCAGCTTACCTGATGATACAGCTGTGTTAAATAGAGCATACGTAATCAAGCCTGTCTTTTGTCTGAATCATAGTAATGATTAAGGTTGATTAAAGTCTACTATGCAGTTACAGAGCTCATGTCTTTCTATGTCCATTTTATGCTACACTTATTATCGCCCTCCTTTGTGCATTTTCTCCAATAGTACTTGGCCAATCCATTATTGTACTGCAGTTACCATTCAGTCTTACCTCCATTTTCCTCACGTATATTGTTGTATGGTTACAGTTGCAATCAAAATGATTCGACCCCCACTGCAAATCAGGTTTATTCTCAAAATGTACAGACCTTCAGCTGTATGCTGTTTGAACAAATCAAACAAAAGCAATTGAAATAGTTCAATACAATGAATGCTTCAAGCGGTTTCCCCACATTCAACTGAAAATGCAACTTATAATGACTTCAAAATGATCCGTTTCAAAATGATTCAACCGCCTGAACAGAATCCATCACAACAGCACAAATATGCAAAACAGGTGTAGTCTCGAGCTCACCTGATGCAATTAAGCGCTTTATTAGTTGCAGCAGGTGTGCTTGAGCTGGAACACATGGAATACCTGAACTGGCTAGGGGCAGAAAATGTATGAAACACCTGGACGGGGCAGAAAAAGGAAGCTATCGACGCCTCCAACCAGATTTCTGAGAAGGCAGGTTGTGAAAAACCCGAGTGACTGCGAAAGACCTGCAGCAAGACTTCAGCGAGCACATTAAGGCGTGTACTGAACGCAGAAGGTTTCCATGCCAGAACTCCAAGACGAACACCACTACTGACCCAAAAGCACAAGAAAAGTCGCTCAAAATCATATAAATAAGCCACAGAAGTTTTGGGATTCTGTTCTGTGGAGCGTTGGAGTAAAACTGGACATTTTCGGAACGATGGATCAGCGGTATGTCTGGAGGAAGGAGAATGAAGAAAGAACACTCTGTCCACAGTCGAGCATGGTGGTGGCTCGGTGATGCTCTGGGGCTGCTTTGCAGCATGTGGAAGATGGATTCATTGAAGTATCAGGAAAGCTTAGGAGAAAATGTCATGCTGTCTGTGAGGAAGCTGAAGCTTGTGCGTCATCGGACCTTCCAACAGGACGATGATCCCAAGCGTACCTCGAATTCCACCAAGGCTTGCTCGCAGGAGAAGCCCTGGAAGATTCTACAGGGCCGTCACAGTCACCTGACTTTCTGGTGGGATTTGAAGGCGGCGGTTGCAGCACACAAACCCAAGAATATTACTGAACTGTTTGCAGCAGGTCATAACAATAAAAGGTGCTCTACTGAGTACTAAAGATGCGTCCCATGAAGGGGTTGAATAATTTTGAGACTGGAGAAGTCATTACAAGTTGCATTTTCAGTTGAATTTGGTGAAACCGCTTGAAGCGTTCGTCGTGTTGAACCATTTCAATAGCTTTTGTTTGATTTGTTCGTCGCAAACAGCTGAAAGTCGGCAAATTTTGACAATAAACCTGATTTGCATTGGGGGGGTTGAATAACTTTGATTGCAACTGTATTTCCTGTATGAAATAAAGCCTATATATAGCCTTGGATGACATGAGCTCCTCTCCTCCCTCTCAAATGAGTACACAAATATTATAATAACGATTATCTATAGACAAAGGCAGAAATGACAAAAACAAAACAAAACAACAGCAGCAGAAATTTCTGTTACTTGTGCATAATAAAGCCAAAAGATAAATGCAAGTAAATTTCTCGGGGGGAGAGAGAGAGAGAGATCGAGAGAGAGAGAGAGAGAGAGAGAAGAAAAAGATAATGTACATTTACAAAAACTTTGTAACAATCCATTCTGTTCATGACGTTAAATATACTGTACATATGTCTTAACACAGAGATATTATTTAAAAAAAAATTACAGAGCCTGTCAAATTATGAGCAGAGGGTTTAAAAACATTACTGAAGGCAACCCCATAAAGCTGCAGCAGGCGTTTATAAATGAATAAAATGGTTAATGAATCTGACATTTCTCCAATGTATTGCATGGGTTATAAGATGGCACTGTTGCATGGCAGAATATGCACTGCATAGTAATTGAGTGATTAAGTATTCATGGTATTGCAGGCAAGCACACTTAAAACCCTGCACTCCTGTTGCGAGAGACCCTCAGGCATGGCTACTCAGTCAAAACAGCCATTAGAGAGGCAGTGAGCATGTTTAAGTGTGTGTGTGTTCAAAGACGAGGGCTATCATACTGAAAGCTTGGCTACGCATCTATTTATAAATGCCGGGATACACGCAGTGCCGGCTTTTACAAAAGAGTAACGCAAGTCATAACGTGTGGCCTCTTACCAGATGACACATTAGGAAATTCAGATGCAGAAGGGCAGAGAGCAAATTTAGGCCCGTGCACCTCCAATTCTCTCGCTTTTTATTTATTAAACATGATGGCAATTCAGAATGAAATCTATCTACGTGCCATACACACGCCCACCACCCACACCTACACCCCTGCACAGCCATGCATGCTTCTTCCTCATGCACACACTCACCCACACGAAAAATGAGAAAAGGAAAGATTCCGAAACCCTTATGAGCCATTCCAAGTGGGACTGTAGTTCATAATTACAAATACTACCCCTAGTACCCATTTTCATTAAAATGGGCATCGCCAACCCACATTTCAATTAGGAAAGCGCTGGTAGATTATCTCTTTTTCTTATTATAATTACATTACTTGACAGTGACTAACTGTGTGCTTGACTTGAGCTTTAAAGCAGACCTGAATGAGTGACAGAGCTATGGACAAGACTACACTGAAGAAGGGGGGCGGGGGGCGGAGTCAGAATGACATTAATGCCTGGTAACTACATCTGCGATAAATGGAGCTGAACAAAACATTTATACTTCACTGTATCTAGAGATGGCACTAACCTGATATGTAGTATCTATATCAGCATAAAATCCTGGATTGGATATCAGAGAACACCTATCTGACTTGACTCTGTAACAAGTTAGATTATTAGATGTTTAAAAAAAAAAAAAAAAGAAAGAAAGAAAGAAAAGAATTAAAACTGATGATTCTTTCCCATTTCTTCCTAATTTGGGCACGCACCAATTCCTACCCATGAGCCAGCTCTTCTCTATCATACAACAGCTACCAAATACAAGGGAGGGTGAAGGCTGACACATGACATGTGACCAAACTTATCTTTTCAAACTGCTCATGCTGAGTCACAGGGTAGCGTAACGCATTAAAAGGAAATTTCCCTCTTCGGCACACATGAGGTCACAGATGCCCATGTTTGGCTAATGTTGCTATGATTGACAGTGGAGAGAAAGTAGGCCATGCCTGTTTCTGTGGCGTCATTGGGATTCAAATAAATGAAGGATGTGGAGAGGTTCTGTACGGAGGAACGGTCTCAGATCCCTTGCCATGTATTCTCCAACCTCATCAGGCGTTATAGGAGAAGACTCAGAGCGGGAGGTAGCACAAAGTATTGACTAAAAGGGTGCCAATAATTGTTGCACACCTATATTTAACAAAGATTTTGAGAACAGAGATTTTCTGTGAATTTTTTTAACAAAATATCAAAAAGTTAAACAATAGACAATTTCTCCCAGCCTTCTGTGCTCATATTTACGAAGGGCGCCAATATTAGTGGAGGGTGCTGTACTTGCGAGTTCAAAACTCGAAAATGTACAATTCCACTCCTGCTCCTACTCCGTCCTTCTGGGGAAAAAAGAAAAGAAGGAAAAAGCTACTTTGCCTTTACTACAGTAGAAAGGCAGACGCAATAGAGAGAAGCCTCTTGTTCCTTCTTAGCTAGCTGCTACAGTATGTGGCGAGTGGATTGGGGCGACTGTACTGGATTTGGCACAGGGACAGAGTACAACAACCGAGAATACAACTCTCGACATGTTTCAAATCTACTGCGTGGGAGAACTTCAGCTTCCCTGGATGCTATGACCCTGAGCGCAAACCGGCGGTGGACTGAAAAAATGATCTCGACAAAAACGCAAAATAACACAGAGCGAAATCTCCCCGAAGTATTTCCTGCTTGACTCAGTCCAGGCTAAAGAAATCACTGCTCCAACTGGGATGGGAATATGCAAGAGATATTAGACCCTACCTAACAGTAAACAACGTTGGAAGCAAGTAGGTTGTGCTTGGGTTATCTCACCCATAGACCCTATACCTGTAAACACTGACTGTGCAAAAAAGAAAATTATGGAAAGATGACAAAAGAAGGTAAAAACGATAGAAGAGTAGGGTTGTGATTGGGAGAGAATTTATCTACGACATGTGTATTAAGGATAAATGTAGCATGTCTGATGTGCATGTGCAGGACTAGTTGTTATCCCTAGCCTTTAGCCTTGTTAGATTCCGGTGTCATCCCTATGTGTGGGAAAGAAGGATCATTTCTGTGGCCTTCTCACTCCTTTCCTTCACAGCACCACTTAAGCCTCCATGGAAATGGCTGAATGATAGATGGCCCTCATGCCACTAATTGTGTGCCCATTCAAATATGTACGCCTGCTTAATAATGAGGATCATTAAGAAATGTGATGCCTAGGCCATAGAGAAGGACATCAATCCTGGCAGCTGAAAATTCATTCGAAACCACTTGGTACTGATCCATCTCCCTCGGCTTCACGTCAGCTTAAAAGCATCGAGAAACATGCAAGACGGGTTAGAAGGTAGAGCTGGATTGTAAACATATTTTAGATTTTAACAACAATGCTGATTGTGATGCTAAAAAGTAAACACGAGAACTTGAAATAGATCCAAATTTGCAGCTGCTTTCACTGGAAAACTCACACGTAAGATGCGGGAGTGCCGTTTCAAAGCCACGGACCAAAGATCTGCATTAACTGTCGTTTGTCAAGGAAATGGAAAAAGCCATAATTTGAACTTGATGAGATTCGGCCTCTCAGGCCCAGACAGTTTCCCATGACCTGACAGCACTTAACAGTCCCATATTTCGTCTTGCACTCTAGGGATTAAAGCATTTAATACAGATAATACTTCCGCTAGGCTGGAGTTCAGCAATCCCGACACGCACATTTAACCAAGCTCTCTGTGCAACATCCTTAGTGCCGACTGCGCTTGTTGAAGTTTCTGATGCTTTAAACTCAGACGTCAATCACGTCTAACGGATATGGTAATAATACAGTGGATTAACATTATGAACGTCACGAAAACCAAGCTTTGTGTCTTCATGTGAACATCGCTCCTTTTCGGAACCAATGAAAGTGCTATCAAAGCCAATAAAAAGGTCAAGGATAAGAAACTGCTCTAAAATGCCTGGCATGAACCCTTCAAGAGGATTAAAATGGGTCCCCATTTGGCTGCATCGCCATTTTCCACCCACTCAAGTTATCGAGCTTCATGCACAAAGCCCATTAAAAAGCGAGGACACGAGAGACGAAATGAAAAGGAACAAACTGGCAGATCCCTTGGGTTTGCCATCTGGGTCAAACTGAAAAAGAACCCAAACTGGGAAAGGACCCTGACCTCTCCTTTTATTTTCGTTATTCCATTCAACTCTTCAATTCCACCGTGCTTAGAAAAACCAGCACATTCTTCTCCATTCATCACCACACTAAAGACAACTGTTCATTCGACAACATTCCTGAAGTAGGCTAATAGAGAAGAGAAGAAAAGCGCCATTTGGCTCAGTGTGAGTAGGTTAGTGGACTAAGGTCTGTACTCTCACAAAGTGGAGACACTGCACACGGTCCTCATGACCAGTCTCAACCAGCATCTCGCACTTCCTGTTGCTATTGCTGTTCTAACAGCTAATGAGCCTAACACACCCACAGAATGTCTCGGATTACCTCATAAATTACGACAGTGTTGAATAAAGAGGCGGATTTAGTCATACAAAGAAGCGAGGGTTGGCGTGACACAACTAGTGCAACTTACCGTATTAAAGAGGTGTGACAACCGACACACACGGACATTCGATTACTAACAAACATCCTTTAGGATCGGCCTGGACAATACTTTACACTGGACTAGTGGTAATGATATCAGGATGCTAATTGCTAAATCACACCTGGAAAACAAACGCAATGTAACATTATATGTCACATCAGTTTATTAATAAGTTGATGGGAGCATTAATTAATAAGTTAATGGATGATTGTAATAGGACAGACCAACTACTGGGAATTTTACACTTATTCCTTACACCAGTGGTTCCCAAACTGGGTTCTAGGGACCACCATGGGTCCCTTTTTTTTTTTTTTTTTTTTACTGTTACAGTGGTATAAATCACAATCACAACAGGGTCTGCAAAAAGTTTGACAACCTTCCATCATGGCATCTGAGATCCAGTATAGATGCTATAAATATCATGGAATTATTCTGGATGATAATATGAAAGTTTCATCGTCAGTCATACGCGTGCACATTATTAACGCGTTCAGGTTCAATAAAAATGTTCATACCACAGTGCAGTTGAATTCTCGAATCTGATTGGCCAGAAGGTGTCCATTATTTTGGTCTGACAGCATGGCTCGGACAGTAGTTCTGACTGAGATGAAGGACAGGTTAATATGAATGTGTGAACACGCACTTAGGTTTGACTTTGTTTAAAAAAGTTCTTCCAGAGTGTTGACTGAATAAAAAAGGTTTCTCACGGGGTTAAGAGAAGTACGGTCATGTGATGGGAAAATAGTGTGTGTGTAAAAAAAGATTGTGAGATATCACTCCGGTGTAGATTATTTTCGTATGACCACATGGTCTGACTTATTATTGCTTAAACGCAATGACTAACAAGTTGTGCATGCTGTTTGAATGCAGTACAAGCGAGCAGAGGTTTAGTGGTTAGCACGTTCATCTCACACCTCCAGGGTCGGGGTTCGATTCCTGTTGCAGCCCTGTGTGTGTGCGCAGAGTGTGCATGTTCTCCCCGTGCTGCGGGGGTTTCCTCCGGGTACTCCGGTTTCCTCCCCCAGTCCAAAGACACGCATGGTAGGCTGATTGGCGTGTCTAAAGTGTCCGTAGTGCATGAATGGGTGTGTGAGTGTGTGTGTGATTGTGCCCTGCGATGGACTGGCACCCTGTCCAGGGTGTACCCCGCCTCGTGCCCCATGCTCCCTGGGATAGTCTCCAGGTTTCCCCGTGACCCTGTAGGATAAGCGGTATAGAAGATGGATGGATGGATGGATGGATAGACGACATTTGTTTAATGATATGGTGTTGTATTTATTTTTAAAAAAAAGGAAAAAAAAAAAAAAAGGAAAGAGAAAAAACTTTTCAGTCAAACTCAGAGTAAAAATGTGTAATACTGGTGCGTCCTTAATTCACAAAAGCTTTCCCAGTTCATTGTGAGGCTGTGTGAATGCTGAATTCAGTAAAACGATCTGCAGGTCGTTGATTCATAATTTAGTACAAAAGAACCATTCCCGTAACTATCTGATCTTAGGCAGACCACAAGACAATAAAAAAAAATAAATAAAAAAAAAATGGCGAAACTAGCCAACCAGTTGAGCTACATTGTGTATTACAGCACTGCATTCACCTCTGCAGTCCACACACATGACGTTCATTCAAGATTAACCACCCCTAATGCCTTTTACTTACTTTTCACTACATCTCATTCGTTTTAAACAAACATCGATACTCTCTGCGATATTCTTTCATGATTTTTTTTCCCATCCTAGCCACTCGGCTAATGAACGCATTATTGTTGTGCCAAACAAAATCTCTATTGTCGACACGGGGCTTAAAGCCGTGACAGACAATCTAGATCAGCTCGGGATCTCCGCCTCTAAAATTTTAAGCTTCCAACACACTGCCCAAACTTACTGACATTCTTTCGGTTTCTGGAGGAAAACCTTCTCAGTCGGTTAGGGTAGAGCTCAGCTGCCTTTTATTCTTTGTTATGTAGTGGAAAACAAGACAATGTTCACAATGTATCAGTTAAGAATATAATCAGTTGACCATTTTCATAAGGCATCATAAAAAAAAATTTATTTACATGTACCAATTTCCAGTTCGAAAAATACAATCCAATTCCAATCTGATCTGTTTTCTCCGATATCTGATCTGCCATTTTCTGCTGGTATTAGATCTGCGCCATATCTAATTGACAATAAAATAGGCCATCTACCAGTATCTACCCAAAAGGAACATGAGTTTCAGGGCTACTATTTTATTTCTAAAAGTTAGAAAACATCAGACATGCATACATATATATGTATACACACACACACACACACACACACACACACACACACACACACACACACACACATGCACATTCGTGTCCAGTAGATGAAAAAGAAATGAGTCAACCATCCATCATTAGTTCTGACGAACGCAGTCAGTCACATGACAGGACAAGGCAGGATTGTTGTCTGATTACGTCCACCACCTCCACTCTCTCATGTTACTTAGCATATTCACCCTTAACATTTCTTCATCCACCTTCTAGCACTCAGCCTATTGTTCGCAGTGTTGCTATGGCAGTGTATGGGGCAAGCGGCAGTTAGGGTCAGGACATTCAAGCTGACATCGTAAACACACACACACCTCACTAGCAAACCACAAAGACACAGAGCAAGTCAAAGTACTATGAATAACTTGTATAAAACACACAACAATAATAATAATACAATACTGTTGGATACATATATGTATTCCTAATTAAGATAATATCTGGTGTGATTTTAATGGAACTGAGGCTTTAAATGCATGGTACAAAAAAAAAACAACAACACAAAACACCTATAGAAGCACACAAAAGCTTATTCAGGGTATACTAAATTAAATATTTCTGGCAATTTTGTGATTAGTCCTGTGCAAGTGAGAGCATTCTCATACCATTATTAATAAACTGGGGGGTTTGATTTGTGCCTCCGCCCTGCGTGCACTGAGTGTGCGTGTTCTCCCCGTGCTTCGGGGGTTTCCTCCGGGCACTCTGGATTCCTCCCTCGGTCCAAAGACATGCGCTGGAGACCGTCAGGCATTTCCAACCTGTCTGTTGTGTGTGAACGTGTGAGGTTGTGCCCGGTGATGGGTCGGCACTCGGTCCTGAGAGTTCCCCCGGGATAGGCTCCGAGATCTTTCCATTGTCAGCATGCAACTGCGTCCGTTCGTATCATACTCCCTACATATAGTTCCGCCTGTACAACGTGGACAAAGACCGCCACACGTCTTCGTTCTCTAATGCATGCTGCAGCTGATTTTTAGTGTTTCATCTCTGTATTTATAGTCGAGTACTGGTTTTTTTTTTTCTTAATAGCATATTTGAATGGGGACGTGTGTCACTGTACTCAGCCAAGATAACTTCATAAGTCTATCATACTTCATAAAAATTCAAAGGAAATGAACTCAAGAATCCCTTCTTCAGAGATTTACAAGAGTAGCGTATTTGTAAAAGAAGATGATTTATTTTTAACCTACAATTCAGGTTCATTCACATCCTGCACTGTGGACAGATGCACGCCTCGAACCGCGAGGAAGCGGTGAAGGAAGCAGGAGATGTTTAGCCTTCCACGTCACTATTAAACTGTTGCAATTCATATAACCAGCAAAGTGGAGCAGGCGGTTCGGATGCTCCGGTTCTGGAGGGTGATGTTTTATGGCCAGCACGCTTCGCCCTATATGAAGTTGCTCTGAAGGCATCAGAATGTTCTGATCAGGCTTAGATCAGGCTTTAATGCCTTAATCTGATGCTTATTACTGACCTCGAGTAGCGGACTATTTATTACTCAAGACTAGGGATATGTCTTCTGTCTAACATTAACATACAAATACCCATTAGGGTTAAAGAAGGATATTCAGTTAATCACTGAGAGAGGGTGAAAATGCTTCATTAATGTGCAGTAATCGACTAGAATTTTCTCCCTAATGATTAAAATAAAGAAATATAATGAAAACATTTGAAAACTTCATTTCCACAGTACTGGCAGTGGAACTTTTCTAAAGTTAATTAATTAATATGGCAAGATACGTCGACGGTCCATCACACCTTAAGTGGTTACGTAACAAATTCGCATCATCACCGCTCCCCCTACTCTCTGGCATCCACCCAAAATCCACCCTGATGGAAAAACTGAGACCGTGATGCTCACTGCCGCAAAATACGATTTCATGTGAACAAAGAGCACAACAAACGGAAGAAGAGTGGTCTGGGGGGAGTAGGGGGGGGGTCATGACTGAGATTCCACCCACTGAATTTGACTGATCATTCCGACAGATGTGAATGACTCAAAGCTCCATTATGAAATAAATGATGGCATAAAAAAAAGAATGAATTATAATTAACATCATCCATACCTAACGATCCAGGTCCCCGTGACCCTGTTTAGGATGAGCGGTACAGAACATGGATGGATCACACCACTGAGCATGCTAAAAGAACTCCCGTGAAGCTTACTCATGCTCACCTAGCTAGCTTTTGACCTCCACTGACCTTCTAATTAAATCTTCACTCCCTTGTCCTTGCTTTCTAACTCATCTTCCTAGAACCTGTACTTCCTCTGTGGCCCCCTTTACTCTACACCTCCTTGCTGAGACCCCTGCTTTGTCCCGCACCTACCTCCTTCATCAAGCGGTTGCTTCTTTTTTTCATTTTAAGCTCTGAGAAATAAATTCTCTCTCGTGCATGTGATCCGGTGAAATCTCAAGCATGTCCTCACAAAGCATTAACAAACCCAACCCGTACAGTAGAGAGGCTGAATGTACCGTTCTAGCACAGCAGAACTTCAGCACCCAGGAACCCAGGCAGACCCAGAATAGACCTCAGTCCCAGGATGATATGAGGCAAGCAGACATCAGAACTAACTGGCTCGCAATCAGAAAGGAATAGAAACACCTGAAGGCTCAAATGGTTGCCCGACGTGACTCGAGTTCTTCGGACTCCCTCCACAGAACACGTGCAGGACGTGCATTCAGTTCATGAGGCCGGGTCGACACACATCATTCACAACGTAGATAAATGAGTGTGCGTCTGTGAATAAACACGTTCCGGCAGAGAGTAAACAGGTTTTCACATGAAAGGGTAACTGAATAGGACGTGACGCAACAGGTTCTGTTTCATTCCTACGTGTTCATACAGGGGAGATGTTATCCAAACAGCATGGTGCTACAATTCAAACAGAAGTGAAAATGCCTGGTGAACAGACAGGAAGAGAAGCATCCTCACTGGCTACGTTCAGTCCAATAGACTCCACACACACACACACACACACACACACACACACACACACACACACACACACACATACATACATACATACATACATACGCAGTGAACCCACAGCAGAGGAGAAAAGGTTTCCCTTCCTACAGCCTCTGAAGCACTTCTAATTACACCTCAGAAGCTGATGAAGGACGTCTGACTGAAACATCTTGCTCCTCAGGAAACTATGTGCAATGCTTAATTTTTAAACATCCGCCATCATTCTTAAACTACACCGCCGTTACTTCCTGAATTCTTTTATACAGTCACATGGGAGAAAAAAATAAGTACACCCCATGGAGATTGTTGGCTTTTTTTGACACATTTGGACAAGCAAACATTTGATCCTCTTTGAAACAGCGCCTGTTAATGAAGTTGATATACTTGAGCAAAAGCAGAAGGGCAATGAGGCTAGCTTTTTCAAATCATTTGTTCAACAGAAATATCAATAGGTGTGATATTATTCGGCGGAAAAAGTAAGTACACCCTTGGCCTCACAAGCTAGTACTACCGTCTTTAGCAGAAATAACTTTTTGTAAGTGTTTTGCATGACTGTCCACCAGTCTCCGACGTCGGCTTGCTGGAATTTTTGACCACGCTTCCATGCAATATTCTTCCAGGTGCGAGACGTTTGAGGGTTTTCTTGCATGTACTGCCCGTTTTAAATCCCCCACAACATTTCAATAGGATTCAAATCCGGGCTTGGACTAGGCCGTTCCATAACTTAATCATTATAATGATGAAAGATTCAACGTGAACTTTTGGACAGATGGCCTTACATTATCTTCAACAAGCACTCTTCGATATGATGCAGAGCTGTCCAGTCCCTGAGGCAGCCAAGCAACCCCAAACCATAACATTTCCACCACCACCATACTTCACAGTTGGTATGAGGTGCTTCTTCTGAAAAGCTGTCTTTAATCTGTGCTAAACATGTCTGCTGTTATTGTGGTCAAACATGTCTATATTTGATTCGTCTGTCCAGAGCACATGATTCCAAAAGGCCTGGTCTTTGCCTATATGCTCATTGGCAAACTGTAGTCTTGCAAAGGCTTTTTCCTGGCACGCCTCCCATGCAGGTCAAATTTTGCCATCTCTTTCCGATTGTAGAAGCGTGCATTTTGACACCAGCAGCTGCGAGATGTACTAACAGATCCTGTGATGAATTGGGCTGAAATTGCTGGGACAGGCAGTCCGGGACAAATCGTCAGTCGTTTGAAATCCGTGCCACTTGTAGATGATTTTCCTTACAGTGGAATGATGCATTTCAAATAATTCTGAGATCTTTTTTAAATCCCCTGCAAGACTCATAGGCATACACAACCTTTTTTCTGAAGGCCTTACAGAACTCTTTAAATCTTGGCATGATGACTCCACACACCTCAATAACAAAGGGAACACCAGACACTAGATATGAGAGGGGTATAAATAAGACCGGTTCCACCTGCACTCCCTCAGCAGGTTCTAATCACTGGCACCCGATCTTCAACACCTGAGAATAATTTTATGGATCTGAATACCATCTAAAGTCCATGTAAACGTAAATAGATTGCCAAGTCGAGGTTGCATAACTCGGATAAACAGTTCATTTAGAATCGACAATCAGAATAAAATGGAAAATTCTGCACATAGCTAGTTAGAAAGATTAAAGACATCTATCTTCAGCACAGAACAGTCTCAGATCATGATCGCTCGTGGGATACGAGAAGCACACGCAACATTAGTGCCTCCCAGCCCTGCTTTAATAAATGTCATTCTCCATCCAATACTACCACACCAACATCGATTATGCATTTTACACAAAATAACAACTGGAAAGAGAGAGGCCGGGGGAGTCATTTTGTCTGAAAAGATACATCTCTATTTTATTTGTGCACCAAATAAGGTATGAAAGCATTTCAACCAGGTTTTCACAAATTGTATTCAATCACAAAGCAACATTTCCCTTAAGATAACGTGCATGCATTATACGCCGAAACGATGCACGCCGCTCTACACAGTCCGCGGCTCAAATAAATTCTGGCACGTGACATCCACGGTAATCCCCTGAAGCGAGAGATGTATGTTCCTAGTTCTTTTCTCTCCTCTATAATATCCCTTTCTCACGGCAGACAACATGGGGAGAAATGTAGATCTGCTCAAGTCCGTCTTGACTCTAGTTTTGAGGAGAGGAAATTTTCCGCTTGGTCCATATGGATGCCTGCATGTGTCTCTTGTTTATGATTTAGACAGTAAATTCCCGTTGGAGCGTGCCAGGCGTAACCCAATGCAGTAAACAGACAGGTGCATCATTTCTTTAATAAACTGACCGGGCCACTGCGGATCTGCAGGGAAACATGACAAAAGCTATTTATTTACGTACATAGAAACCGCTGCATGTCAAAATAAACCACTGAGTCTATATCTGTGGTCAGAGTGACAGGATGCAGGATGTATTATACCCTGTCTGCGAGAGGCAAGTTGAACAGTGACAAAAAACCCCACACTACATTGGCAGTCTCACACTGAGTGTGCCCTTCACCTTGTGTTTGTTCCATCGAGCTCATTCTGCTCAGCGTGCTGAATAATTCCCTTTGAGCATTCTCAGCCAACACACACACACACACACACACCTATAGCACCAATAGGAACAACGCTCAGGGCACAACAGGACCCCTGGAATTTCAGTTTTAGATTCAAACTGAATGTAATGAAGAATTTGCCAATTTATTACACTATGGCCAAATGTATATGGACACTTCACCTTAACACCCATATGTGAGTCATCCCCAAACTGTTACCACAAAGTGAGCACATGAATTGTCTAGATCAGTGTTTCCCAACAGGGGTTGCCGTCTGATGAGAGCAGGGGTGCCGTGTAAAAATCTTCCCGGTAGAATCGAGGTTATTATAACAGCAAAGAGGGGCTAAATCTGGAAAGGGATGTTTAACAGGCCCATGTGGGTGAAATTGGTCAGGTGTCCACATACTTTTGATCACTTCGTGTAATTTAATAGCGATATTGAAATCGGTCAAATACTGCCATTTCAGTGTGTGAGAGCGGCGTTGTGTGTCTGTCTACCTCCCAGATACGTACAATCGCGCTTAGGGGATGAAGGTTAACATTCTTACTCAAAGGGCCCAGAAGTAGGAGCTTGCTAGATGCCTGGATTTGAATACGTTACCTCAGTAGCGCAGAACCACCGAGGCACCACTGTACCCAATTAATTAACCAGTTATCCCATAGGTCATTTACTTATTTATTAGCTGTTTTATCTGTCTCTTAAAGCAGAAAGGAAATAGCTGCACATTCATTTGCTTGATTTATTAAGTGCAAGGAGTGTCGATCAGTGCTTGCTTACATTCTGAATATATGCGAGATAATATTTCGTTTAGAAGGCAGATCATATATTATTAAACCACGTAACCATAATTAGTTACCGCCCTGCTTTGAACTGGGGATTAGGCTGCAGAAGCCAGGCATCCAAAGCAGATCGTGTTCTTGCCTCCTACAGGGTTCAGTCTGGCAGCGTGTCCAAACACACAGATTGTACATGTGAGTTAATGCGCTGCTTTTCTGCTGAGGCGGCAGAAACACTCCTCTCAGCTCATCTCGTCACATCTATATACTTCATCAAGATATTATCTAGTTTTATATCCCACAGGGTCTCACTCATTCTCTTATTCTCCCTTCCCTCCCACCCCACCTGCCAACACACACACACACACACACCCCGATCAGCATGTATTCAGCGTTCACCATCTTGTTTTCCATCTCTATCTTCCTGCACATGATGTCATCATTAAGCAACGGCAGCACAGTCGAAGCTGGAAGGGAGGATATGCGGGATTTATGAGAATTGGAAAGTGACACCTTTGAGTCGCTTTCGTTTCCCCTTGGAAACCTTCTTTCCACGCTTGGTTTGCTCTATTCTCCTTTCCTTCTTTCTTAAATGGAACTGATTTGACTTGAAAAATGACAAACACGTGAAATGAGGCAGCATTATGAACTTTTTCCCCCAAACATAGAGACTGGTTTGTACTTTTCCCAAACTCAGAGACTGCTATGTGTTGTTTTTTCTTTCAACCTCACCTCAGAGTCTCAGAGTGTCGGCTATGTTAAGCAGCTGCCCGTCCCTCGTCCCCACTGCCTAATAAACCCGCAATGCAAGAAAACTCGATATTTACATTTACGGCATTTTGGCAGGCGCCCTTATCCAGAGCGAGTTACGTTTATCTCATTTATACAACTGAGCAGTTGAGGGGTAAGCGCCTTGCTCAAGGGCCCAGCAGTGGTAGCTTGGCAGTGCTGGGGCGTGACCTCCTGACCTTCTGATCAGTAATGAAGAGCATTTAACCATTGCCCCAATATGTGACTGCTCACAAGACTGCACTGACCAATATGCGGAAGGATGCAAGTATGTTACTCAGACCCCCAGCTCAGAGTCCTTACAGAGTCAATGTGGCCACAAGAATCTACTGTAGACTTTAACGATCATTTCAATCAGCAGCAAAGTGAAATTGGTTAAGCTACACTATATAGCCCAACGTATGCGGACTCCTAACCTTCACACCTAAGCGCTTTATGAACATCCCATTCCAGATTTAGTCCCGCTTTGCTGTTATAATAAACTCCGATCTTCTGGAAAGGCTTTCCACTAGATTTTGGAACGTGGCTGTGAGGATTTGCCCGTTCAGCCGCAAAAGCGTTAGTGAGATCGGGCACAGATGTCGGGCGTGGAGGCCTGGGGTACCATTTGGTGTTCCAGTTCATCCCAAAGGTGTTCAGTGTGGTTGAGGTCAGGACTCTCGAGGTCTTCCGCTCCAACCTTGGCAAACCATGTCTTCACAGACCTGACTTTGTGCACAGGGGTATTGTCTTGCTGGAACCGGTTTGTGCCCCTTAATTCCACTAAAGGGAAATTGTAATGCTACAGCATACAAAAGACATTCTAGACAATTGTTTGCTTCCAAGTTTGTGGCAACAATTTGTGGAAAAACCCCCACATATGGGCGCGATGGTCAGTTGTCCACAAACTTTTGGACATATGGTGTATATTCTGGTATAAAATCACCCAGGATTCAAATTCTGCAATGATAAAAAGAGTATGTGGTTATGTAGCCAAATCAGTTCTAAAAGATCAGATGGAAAGATGAACAGGAAAGGCAAAGGGAGTGAAAGCAGAGGACTCGCACTGGAACAATATGCGCATTAGTTGCCAAATCCCCATGGAATGTGACATTTGACCAAATGGACAAACACATGCTTGTGCAGGAAAAAGAGAGGTCAAAGACCATACCATTTCCTGTGCAAATAATGTCTGTATTACAGCAGTCATGACAGAAGTCTGGGCTTCAGTGTGGTAGAGGCGAGAATGAGGCTTAGCAAAAAGGTGGAGGCTCAGGGCAAAGCACTAATCACTGTCTCCCGCAGCCAGTAACTGCTTTCAACTCCGGCCAAGTCTCACTGTTACTGAAGGTATACATTAGGGCGAAAAGGTAGCACAGAGTAGTAGTAGTGTATGGATTTATACATGTGGCTGTGAGGCACTGGCTCACTTAGAACAAGCAGACAGAGCTGGCAACAGTCCAAGATCTCAGCACAGCAGGTTCGGGTCAGGTCACTCACACAGACGTAACGCAAGAGTTCTCGCCACTCCATCAGCCCTCGGGTTGTCAGCATTTAACCATTCCCAACAGCCAGAGATCCAGAGAGAGCCTCTATTCTATAATTACCATCTGAGGTGATGTTTTCTTTCCCAGCTTTGGCAAACACAATGGTATTTATTTGCTCACTGAAACGTGCTGCAGCACTGTACTTCTGTTCAAGTAGGGCTGCTCGATCATGGCAGAAATCATAATCACGGTTATTTTGGTCATTATTGAGATCGCGATTATTAAACACGATTACTCATCGACTATGGAAGCATCATGCATTTATTGAACTTAAAAAAAGAGAAAGTTTTATTGTATTTTTTAACAGTGGATTTCCTTGAATATAATTCACCTGAAAAATATGTATAACAAAATAAAAAAAATTTCATATATATATATATATATATATATATATATATATATATATATATATATACACATACATATGAAAAATTTTACATATACTTTTTTTTTTATAAATTGTGCATATATATGAAAAATTTTATATATAAATTTTTTAATAAATTGTGCATATATGTGTGCATATATATATATAATATATATATGATATACATATATATATATATATAATATATATATGCACCGATACAAAATTTCTCAGCCGATACCGATAACCGATTATTCAGAGTGATATCGGCCGATACCGATAACTGATACCGATAGTTCTGCCTTTTATGCCTTCTTATAAATTAATAATAATTAATTCCACAATTCTGAAAGAAATGCAAAACTTTATTCTCTCCATTTCAACACGTTGTTTCACAGTAACTGGTCTCATCAACAGAAAACACATTACTCTAATTAACATTAACACATGAACTACATTCTGAAGATTAAAGTACGATTATTTTTACTTATGGAATCTTATTAATTCATATTAACAGAATTAAGTGAGTGAATTCTAAAAAACCTCCTGATAGTCTCACATTCACTCACCACAAACATTTCTACTTCATCACGGACATCAAACTGGTCATATATAATACCCACTTTTTTATATATTAACATTAACTGGATATGAAATATACTGCTCTACAAATATATTTTTCTGTGCAATATATACTTTTTTGTCAACTCATCTTCATTTAAATCTTTCAACAGTGTACCGGCCCTTTAATTTAGCGCGAGCAGCACGGCAAAAAATTTAACTTGGACTCGACGCCGAAACTCCCGCTTCACTGCTGCAGCGTCCGGTGTAAAACGTTAGTGGTGCAGAGATTACAAACCGCAGTTTTGTCGTAATTCCACACAAGACATATATTCTTTACAGACAGCACGAGCACGTGAACACGATCAGAGAAATGGCAATCTGCTAACAAGCTCGTTCGGAAAGGCGATCTGCAAACGTTCACAAAATTTAAGTGCGATACTTGCGTCTTCTGGACACGAAGCTGGATCACGAACCATTGGTACTGATCTATGCTTGAGAATCAAGTTTATAGCAAATCCTGCTTGGCATTGACCGGCGTTCACGAAGCAGTCCGGTGTAAAAAGATCCATAGCTATATTTTGGGGCACGCTTCCTTCAAAAATAAACCTTCTCCACTGTGTCTTCAGTGGCTCTTACGGCGAACAACAGAACACTTAAAACACTTACAAAGCTGAGACATTCTTCTCACCACTGTAGCTGCTCCAGTGCAGAGGACATGACGGACTGTGTGCAGCTCACTCAGGGGAGGAGCTATTCTAATAGGGCAAAGTCCCTGGGCGGGGCTTGTTCCAACGTGACGTCACGTTAGGGCGAAAATGAAAACGACTCATTTTGAGACCCAGTTTATAATTTATTGGGAATAGATAAAAACAAAAGGAGTGGGTGGATTGTTTTACCATTATAGAGTGTTTTCAAACGCCGTGCAAAAGCGAATTTTGCAGAACAGGTCCCCTTTAAGGAAGTAAGCAAGGAGAGAATGAAAGCTGTGAAGGATGTCTTAATAAACACAAGGCAGACCTGCTAAAACACCCTGAGTGCAAGACTGCCATGGCACCTGTCCAATACACACTGGCAGCTTCATCAGCATATGTTGTCCTTTACATGCTAATGGAGAAAGAAAGTGTGTACACTGGTGTGTGGGTCTGTAATAACATCTGATATGAAAACCTAGTCACGTAATGCTTTTCAGGAGCTGTTTCTGTTAACCTGGCAGCCAGGTGTGTATAACGTTCTTACATAAGGACACTTTTGACACGACCGTAACACACCGCTTACTATAGATGAACATAAAATCATTGAACGACATGCATTTACATGTTTTAATTCAAAGTGACGAGAACATGCTGCCCTCTGAGACATGGCTGTAATGGCCGCCTATCGATATCCTCAGAATTGATCTAAATGTATATTATTTACCTCTCTCTTTCTGCCTCAGTGCCTCCGGCTGTTTTCTGATATCGGGATGCCAGGTTGGCGATTCATATGACAGCGGATATAAATATCTCTGGTACAAAAATGCAAAAAGACAAGCCACTTGTGAATATACGTATGCACAGCTTTAAAAAAAAGTATATAATGCGACTTCTCAGACAAAAGCCGTACTTTAGTTTTTTTTTTAGCTAATAACCTTCATTTATTAATGAACTGTGCTCACACACAGAAAATATTCACTTTCTCTGAGCTATTATTGCTGCTCTGCGCCAAAGAGTGTGTTTAATGGTTGTTCAAAAAAGCATCACACGATGAGTTTTTTTTTCCCCCCAATGTAACATATTAAAATAATTTGCAGTTGAATCTCGAGTCACTCTTCTTTCTTCCTCTCTGCACTGCTGAACAGATCTCCATAATCAGATTTTTAACGGCATATTTTCAATGAAACGTCACAGTACGTTCAATAAACTCTCAGAAAAACAGTACTCCAATACCAACTGGGCCTGTGTGAAAATGTATTTGCCCCCGTAGTTACTAATTCCCCAAATATATGAAATTGCATTCATAATGGGGTCCAGCTGGACTAGACATGACCAGGCCTGATTAGTGCAAAGCCTGTTCAATCTAATCTACACTTAAACAGAACTTTTTCAACAGCGTGAAGTTGGTTAAAAGGTCTTACCCAGTAACACACTATGGCAAAGTTGAAAGGAAAGCCAGAAATGATGAGGAAGAAGGTGATTGAAATACGGCAGTCTGGGAAGGGTTACAAAGCTATTTCAAAGGCTCTGGGACTCCGAAGGACCACAGTGAGAGCCGTTATCTCCAAATGGAAAAAACCTTGAAACAGTAGTGAACCTTCCCAGAAGTGGCCGACCTTTCAAAGTTCCTCCAAGAGAACAGCAATGACTCATCCAGGAAGTTACAAAAAAGCAACATCAAAAGGACCTACAGGCCTCTCTTGCATCAATAAAGGTCACTGTTCATGACTCCACTATCAGAAAGACACGGGTAAAAATGTCTTCCATGGAAGTGGCGAGTTGAAAACCACTGATAACTCAGAAGAACATTAAAGCTCGTATGAATTTTGCAAAAACACACCTTGATGATCCTCAAACCTTTTGGGAGAATGTTCTGTGGACTGATGAGTTGAAAGTGGAACAGTTTGGAAGAGGGGTCCCGTTACATCTGGCGTAAACCAATCACAGAATTCCACAAAACGAACATCATACCTACGGTCAAGCATAGTGGTGGAGGAAGTGTGATGGTGTGGGGATGCTTTACTGCTTCAGGGACTGGGCAACATGCAGTAATTGAGGAAAACATGAATTCTGCTCTCTACCAGAAAATCCTAAAGGAGAATGTTCGGTCTTCAGTCCGTAAAATTGAAAGTCAAGCGCGACTGGATTATGCAGCAAAACAATGATCCAAAGCATAGGAGTAAATCCTAGTCCTAGAAGCAAGTGAAAGACTGATTTCCAGTTTGGTGCTTGGTTGCAGTTATTGCTGCTAAATCCTCAGTATTGATTTAACACCTGCCCTGCGATGGATTGGCACCCTGTCCAGGGTGTACCCCGCGTCGTGCCCGATGCTCCCTGGGATAGGCTCCAGGTTCCCCCGTGACCCTGAAAAGGATTAAGCGGTAAGAAGAGGGACGGATGGACGATTTAACACCCAGAGTGTTGAATTTACACCCTTCAGTGTTTGTCTAGCCCAATTGGCCTGTATAAACACTCTGGGTGTTAATTCATCACTAGGAATTTTACTGTGATTGCTATTACAGGTGGCACAACCAGATTGAAATTTTAAGGGGGCGATTAGTTTTTCACACGGGGGATAGGTGTAGGATAAATTTTTTTGCTTCGATTAAAAAAATAAAAACGGTACAGTACGTTTACTCAGGTTGCCGTTGCTTCATGTAGCTTTGCGTTCGAAGATCTAAATCTATTTAGTATGAGAAAAACAGAAGAAATCAGGATGAGGCAAACACTTTTTCACAGCACTGTAGCTTGCGCACGACATAAATAATCTGAGCGGATTATTTATAGATTATTTATAGATTGCTAGCAGATCTGAAGATGACAAACTCTGCTTATGAAGTGAATGTGTGGACACATTTGCAGATTCGTTCTAATTAGCAGAATAAAAGGTACTGAAGAAGAGGCCAGCCGTGTGCAAGATCGGTCGTACTAGGATAAAACATTGAAGAAATACAACAAGTCACATCGCCATTTCCATCCTGAGCTGGACGAAAAACGGTTGTGTCATCTTAAATCAAAATAACATCGAATCCCACTACTAACTATCGGTGTGGCCTCCGCTCACACCGATACGTCTGTACTGGTCCGCAACCTTCATACTAATCAGACTTAACTAGTCCACTCATATCTCAGTTGGGTCTTGGACTGCGAGTCTAAGAGTAAGTGAAGGATCCTGTCACTCACTTCTACGTATCTTCCATTTGGAAAGCAACAGCAGACGTGCAAGGTGCAGCATGTATACACCCACAACCATACACACACACACACACACACACACACACACAGTGAGAGTGGGCTGGAGGCGACATGGAAGGCCACAACATGCAGAAAATACAGGGAGTTATTACGCAACACACTCCACCATATGGAGAACACACACACACTGTTCCCAACAGCTCCCTATGAGCAGTCATAAGAGGCAAGGAATAGAAAGCACATGCTCATTAGCTGGTTGCTGACACTTAGCTCTTTTCATATAATCGGTAGGACTTAAGCATGTCTAGGTCTGAGCCAGCAAATCTGATTCAGCACATTGCAGCTCAAGACCTTTGAATCACTGAGATGAGATCATAACATTCACTAGATTATAACACACCTGATAGGCCATAATAAAATCCTTGGTAGCGGTATGAAGACAATAGAGGAGGTAGAAATATGTAGAGGACATGATAACTAAGAAGGAGAATGTACGAAACAAGGTGGTCACATGTCCTCGGGGTCGGAAAAAGGTGAGTTTCGGTGGCATCGTGTCACTGAAGAACCACTGCAAGGGTGTAATAGAGTGGTTTCCTTAGAAACTGTTGCGCGGGGACGGTAATCTCGTGATCATAACCTCGCCCGTGTTCAAAGGTTATTTTAAAGGGAAGGTAGTCAGGTAGATTAGATTATGTTTCAGTCTCACTGTGCAAACACACCTAATCGGTACCTCCACTTCCTCCTGTATGACTCCCTACCTGAGCAAGAAACCTGAAGAGAAACTGCAAGTAGTACAATTACGGTGCGTTTTACACGTGCCAAACGTTCAGCAGACTATTCCAGTCTGCCTAGTAATAACTCGGCTCTAGCAAGCAGAACATCAGGTCTCGTAGCAAGATTGCCACACAAACACTACAGCGAATGAACCGTCCGATCAAACGAAAAGGATTTGGCCTTCCAGCAGAGCTGACCGACGCTAGTAGCAGGGAATGCTCAAAGTTTCGACCTCATCTTACGTTTCCGTTTCCTCTCTTCTCGGGCACTGAAAGTCTGTGTATATATACGAGCATGAAAACTTCTAACAGAGGGCCTCATTTAACGATCTTTTAGTAAAGCTGCCTAACCCAAACTGAACTAAAATTTTACAGAAGTTTAGGACACGCTGAATTTCTTTACACTCGCATGTGTGTGTTGATGACATGGTAAAGAGGAAAGCTTGTTCCCGAGCGACAGTATGAGGTCAAGCGCACAGAGGGCTGGAAACGAGAACGCGTACTGAACGGTGAAAGAAAAGGCAGAAAGGTAGACGTGGACGTTATTTTGACTCACTTCGATGCCAATCAAATCTACTGAGCACCTGAAAAGGTCAAAATCTAAAGACGAATAACAACTAATGGTGAATTAGGTGTGAAGTGAGTAAGGTGAAAATGAAAATGAGCATGAAAATGGAAGATCTGCACTGTACCCAGGTGATCACGAGCACCAAGAACCTGACACGGGGAAACGGCTATTTTTAAATTGCCCAAATTAAGCGCCGCAGCCGACGTGCTGGGTCTGAAGTACGGCACAGCCATGGTACAGTCTCAGAACATACAGTGGCAAAAAGGGAACCGGATTACAAACCGGCTTCCATCGTTCGAAATTATCATACAGTTTTTAAACATCCTTTCCATCGTAAGTGTGACCTGTGCCTAGCGCTGGGCGATATGACAAAAGTATCATATCACGATATGTGAAGACATTTCTACGATACGCATCACGGTATATAGTCTAGCAATAGTTCAACAAACTGCCTGCAAAACAGTAGGCATTTCTTTGGTCCTAAATAAATGATACGTTGCTTGCCTGTTTATTGAATTGTTTTATTATTACGAATTCCAATAGCATTTTCCAATAGCAATAGCGAATTCTTCAATGGTACTCTTAATCTCTGAGCTACAGAACTAGAGCGAGTATTGTGTTTTTAATAGGGACGCCGAAGCACTTCTATAAGTCACTCTGGATAAGGGTGCTTGCTCAATTACAATGATGTAACTGTAAATAAATTGGCGATTTAATCTTGGCAGTACAATCCGTATATAAGAGCGCGTTAAATCAAGGCGGATTATATGATCTGCAGTTGATTAAGTCGAGGTTTACATTAGTTAGTCCTCTCATCAGTCCCTCCAGGAGTTTGCGATCGCAGAAACGAATGCAAAGATCGAGCAAACTTGAAAGCAAAATATTCCGAGAAGCTCACGATTTTCGGCGGATTTGGGCCAAGACGCATCACGATTCCCGTGCGTCGAACATGAGTACAGCTAAAAGGTCTGATTTACCAGCAGACATCACTGCGGAAGGCCATTTAAAACAATTTCGTGTGATTAGGATTTTGCCAATTCAAGTAGATTTCCACAGACCAAAAAAAAAAACAAAAAAAAACCAACAAAAAAAACTCTGTTTAAATGACATTTTGGCCGCAACAATCAGAAAAAAAAACCCCATGAAATCCTGTACAGACTGTCTTATGTGTAAATTTAAATCTAATGAGTAGGGTACGAACGAAAATTATGGGATGTTCACGAAAAGCCAATTTCTTATACAAATGCTCCTGTGAAGCGATATGTGCTGCCGTCTTGACCGAGGCTCCCTGGAAGAAGAGATTGTGATATCTCAATGGGATCTTCCTGGTTAAACAAAGGATAAATAAAATAAATACATAATTTTACGACGTCTACTCATATCAGCCTTGACAAATTTGGCCCAGTGTCTACAGAAGAATGTGTCCATCACGTATCAAAATAGAACAATTAACATACACAAACACCTAATTTACCTATCGTTTCCTGTCCTACTTTGCACGTGATGTAATTCTCACAATTATTATTATTATTCCAAATTACATGGTCCCAATAAAGAGCTAAACACATGCTTACTCACAAAATCTCATGCCTGTGTACACATACACATATCTACAGATTTCGGTAGGGATTAAACGCACCATATTTGTATGGATCTAGCATTTATTTGTTTTTTGGTGGTGTAGAATCAGCAGGGGAGATGAAGCAGAAAGACAGAGCTCCTACCGTCTGGCCAGCTCTGCATCTCTGTGGGCTGGTGTTGAATTTCATCCCCCTGACTCATGCCACACAGTCCAAATCTACCAAGCATTTCAGAGAGGAAATTCAAAACCAGCCATGCAGCTTGGAGAGGGTGCGAGTCTGTGAAAGACCCTTAATTGCCCTATAATAAGCCCTTTTAAGGTGTTTATGACAGCTGAATGAATTAACGACCAAGTCACTTTATGTAGTAAAGGAAAAGTAACTGTCTGGTGTTTTCTGTAGTATGAGAGCTCCACTTACCACATACTGTTAAAACACAGCTTACGAAAACACTGTTCACTTAAAACCACATGGCAGTGTATGTGTACGAGGGTGTGTAGCTGTAGAACAGTTGAAGTAGGAGTTAAAGAAAGAGGGGGAATATTGTTCATCTAGTCAAATGCTGCAGAAAGGCAACTACATTTAACAATTGAAGATGGAATAATCCGCCATCTAACTGGAATAATTCAGACAACGTAGGCTGAATCCCAAGTGGCTTCTTATATACTATTACTACTAGTACTAATACTACTGCTACCTACTACTACTGCTACTATTACTACTACTACTACTACTACAACTACTACAACAACACTACTACTACTACTAATAATAATAATAATACTATTACTACTACTACTACAACACTACTACTACTAGTACTATACTACTACTACTACTACTACTACAACAACACTACTACCAATAATAATACTGTTACTACTACTAATAATAATAATAATAATAATAATGCTATTACTACTACACTACTACCAATAATAATAATACTATTACTACTACTACTATTACTACTACTACTAATAATACTATTACTACTACAACACTACTACTACTAGTACTACACTACTACTACTACAACAACAACAACACTACTACCAATAATAATACTGTTACTACTACTACTACTACACTACTACCCTACAACTACTAATAATACTATTACTACTACTACTATTAATACTACTAATAATAATACTATTACAACTACTACTACACTACTAATAACACTATTACTACTACTACTACTACTACTATTACTACTAATAATAATAATACTATTACTACTACTATTACTACTACACTACTACTAATAATAATACTATTACTACTACTATTACAACTACTACTACCCTACAACTACTAATAATACTATTACTACTACTACTATTACTACTACTACTACTACTACTACTAATAATAATACTATTACTACTACTATTACACTACTACTACACACTAATGCCACAAATGGCTGTTTATAATACACATACTCACTGTACTACTACTATTAATACACAGCAAAATCTACTTATTTAACGCCCAGTGTGTTGAACTGTGTTTATATAGTCCAACTGGACCCCGGGTGTTAACTCATCACTAGGAAGTGTACTGTGTACTCCTATATTAGCACAGTGAACTGGTTTACTCAGGGTTTTTTGCGCTCCTTTGTTCATGATTGCTTCCAAATCATTTCGAAATTTCATACAAGCTGTAATACGTGAAAGTAAAGTATGACATTAAAATTTTAATTTCTTCCCATCAAAAAAAAAAAAAAAAAAAGGTTATGAGGCATGTCTCCATGGACTAAAAACAGCTGAAAAACTGAAATGTGGATTTTTAGCTCTCCAAACAGTGCCATTCATTCTGCCAGTCCTGATGAAAAACATCAGCCTACTACAATTATAACACAGCCAAGCCAATAGAGAATATAGATTATGGATGGATACATAAGGAATTGTGGCACACTACATCGAAATCCAAATGACTTGTAATTTCCCTCGTGATTCACACCTCAGTGACAAATAGAAAATCATGCACCATACAATCACACGAATAAACACGGTCTAACGTAAAGCACATTAAAATCTATCAATTCAAATGCATGTCTGGATCAGGAAGTTAATTACGAATAATATTTAGGCAAATCAATGAATAAATAAATACTACCTCTGTATTAGGGGTTTGAAGTGGCCTCAGATCGATGATCTAACCCTAAACCCAACCCTAACCTTAAGCCCAACCCTAACCCAAACCCTAAACCTAACCCAACCCTAACCCTAACTCAACCCTAACCCTAGCGAAAACAAAATCCGCTTTGCAGGGAAAAGAACTTGAGGCTTGCTCTCCATATCAAGCTGCAGTTTTCTGTCAATGCACAAAAAAAAAAAAAACGTGGGAAAAATACTGACATGGCAACGCATCAGAAAGTCTAACAGAAGCACTGAACTAGCAGTAGACTGCTATAGACCTGAAGTAGATAACTAGCAGGCAGGAACAGGAACTATTTACTCACGACCCCTTTATCAGGAACACCTGTACACCTGCTCGTTTATGCAGTTATCTGATCAGCAAATCAAGTGGCAGCAGCACAATGCATAAAATCATCCAGATACAGGTCAAGAGCTTCCAGTTTATGTTCACATCAAACATCAGATTGGGGGAAAATGTGATCTCAGTGACTTTGACCGTGGCATGGTTGTTGGGACGGGCCAGAAAGGCTCGTGTGAGTAGTTCTCACACCAAACGGGACAGTTGAAGACTGGAAAAGGATCCGGTGATCTATCCAGTTTGGGGGCGAGTCTGTGCCCATGCTCTTGGTTTGATGTTTTGTGCATGCGGAGATGCTTTTCTGCTCACCACAGTTGTAAAGATAATTATTTGATGATTATTTGAGTTATTATATCCTTCCTAGCAGCTCAAACCAATCTGGCCATTTTTCTCTGACCTCTCCTAACAACAAGGCGTTGAACCGTCCCACAGAACCGTCGCTCATGCGATGTTTTTTTCTTTTTCTTTTCCTTGCACCATTCTGTGTAAACTCTGGAGACTGTTGTGTGAGAAATTCCCAAGAGATGAGCAGTTTCTGAAATACTCCAACTCAAAATACTTCTGATACCAACATCCATGCCACGGGTAAAGTCACAGAGATGGCATCTGCCCCATTCTGATGTTCTAACGTGAACATTAAGTGAAACTCTTGGCCTGGATCTGCATGATATTTTTGCACTGTGCTGCTGCCATGAACGTGCAGGTGTACAGGTGTTCCTAATAAAGCAGACAGTGAGTGTGTATTACTATCGTACTATATGTCGTGTATTAAATGTATTCTGCCTACGCTAAGCACTTGAATGAGTGTCACAAGTAGGCCTATGACATGAAGAAGGAGTGGGGTTTGTCATGTCGTATACTAATTTCTTTCTTTTTCCTGTTCTGTTTTTGGCGCTCTGTATTTTTCGGCAACGTGGCGTGACATGATCCGTAATTCAGGGATCCGTAATTCGTTCAGAAGTTGTGGTGGGAGCAACAAGTAGTCTGAGAGCTCATCAAGGGTAAAATGTCTAAAAGAGAGGCTGAGAATCCATTTGTATTGTGAATACCAAAAGCAGTGAGGTCATTAACACGGGTAATCGTTTTCCTTTCACTTCCACTTGAACAGGACTCAGTAAAGTTCGTTTAAAAAGACTGAAAATCGTTTCAGATAAAAAAAAAAAAAAATGTATATAGAGGCGACAGTGGTGGCTTGGTCATTAAGGCTCTGGGTGACTGATCAGAAGGTCGGGGGTTCAAGCCCCAGTACTGCCAAGCTACCACTGCTGGGCCCTTGAGCAAGACCCTTAACCCTCTCCGCTCCAGGGGGCGCTGTATCATGGCTGAATTCCCAATCGACCTAGTTTCTGCTGATGTGGATGAACAACAAAGCACTGGGAATAAAGATCCCTTTACCAGTCAACCATTTCCAGGCATACACTCACAGGATCAGGAATAGAGGGACAATTATTTGCACGATTACTCACAACACAAGAACAATACTAGTAACATCACCGGTAAATCTGGCTCATAAATCAGGCAATGAGTCGCTGAGTGCTAGCTGGAAAATATGCAGCCATGTAGAAAACACTGACGCTGTGCTTTCCCTACGCTACTATAGCACCGAGAGCATGCTGAAGCGGAAAATGATTTCTTTCAAACATTCCCTTCAACTTGAACCTCGGTCCTCGCTTGAGTCAGCGGCATGTCTGCTCAAGGACTGAGGAAAAAACGATCACACCATGACCTTTCATCGTTTGTGTGCTCTATTCAATGGGACGGTTTATCATTCAGCTAGGCATTATGAATCTGGGCTTTCTTACACTAATGAAGCCTATTTTAGAACCATTACAATTTACTTCACGCAGGCAGGTCAGGGAGTAAGATTAGGCAATCTTCCACTCCGAACCGGAAATATCGGACATGTTTCGAATACAATACGCTCCTCTAAAACATCCCGTGTACGTCAATTTAAAGGCGTCGTGATGACCTTCTGTTCGATCCTGTTCCGTACGATCTCGCCTGGTCGAGTACAGTCCAAAGTCTGTAATCTGTAAATTTTATTTTACACACATATATATATATATATATATATATATATATATATATATATATATATATATATATATATATATATATATTTTATCTATTAAAAACAAAACAAACCAGAAATGCTCAGGATCTGCTCATGTGCATGTACCAATTGCCTTTGTTCAGCAGTCCTCCCGTGCAGCAATGTAAAAGCACATTTAACTGCTAACATGTGATACATCGATATATTTACAAAAAAAAAAAAAAAAAAAAAAAAAAAATCCGAACCACAAACTACCTGGGGTTTGGCTGTATCCGTGTAAGACATGGCCAAGTCTACGAACGCTGTAATTAAGCCCATTTATAGAGACGTTAAATTATATTTAGGTCACGGTGCTGAGGCATCTCGTCATGGAGAGATTCGAGTAAGCTAGCTGCGAGACACGCAAAACACTAGCCTTGCAAAATTCACAGTTGGATACGCTTATCAGCAGACACACTCTATAATTTCATACGAATCACGTCTCAAGCGGCATGCTGATTCGACTTTTTATTTATTTATTGTTACCCGAGTCGGGTATTTCTTGGTTTTGACGGTCCATCCTCAAATCCGACCCGCTCGGTAAACATAAGTGGTGTGAAAGCAGACAGAATCTCAGGCGACCGTTTCCGCCAGGCTGTATTTATTCAGGATCACGGTTAATGTGCCTGTCCTCAGAATGATTAACCGTGTAGATCATGGATGGGGCTGAACCAGTCCAAACAATGCAGACAGTTCAGGAGATCGGCCGGGGGAGTGGCGAACCCCACACAAAGCAAGTCAAAACACTGAGCAGCTCTTTGTCTGAAACGCGGTGACTGGTACTCAAAGGTTCTGGACGTATGTGTGCAAAGTCAAATGGACCAACAGCGAGATCTGGTTTATTTGAAAGTAAACACAATCGAATGTGAATGATCTAACTATCTATCTATCTATCTATCTATTCCTCCATCTAGTATCTATCTGTATTCAAAAGATTCATTTAACTAATGTGAGTACAGATCGGTCATATTCTGATTCACAGATTCATACAAATGAAAGAATGTAGGATCATAACGTTCAGCGAAATATCGCGGATGTTTATTTAAGAAGGATTCCAAATATTAATGTTATAATATTCCTAAATAATAAGCTGAACAACTGTGACACAGCTAATAATAATAATGCATTTGGTAAATGGTCTGCACTTATATAGCGCTCTTATCCAAAGCGCTTTACGCTGTGTCTCATTCACACACACACACCGATGGCAGCAGAGCTGCCACGCAAGGCGCTAACTTGCGTGCTAACTTCGGGGTTCAGTGTCTCACCCAAGGACACTTCGGCATGTGGAGTCACGTGGGCCGGGAATCGAACCTCCGACCCTACGATTAGTGGACACCCCGCGCTATCACCTGATCCACAACCGCCGCGTGATTCTCATTTTATTGATATTAGACAGAATAATAATACATTAGGCAGCATGGGCTACTGTGACAAACACTTCCGGGTAACGTTCTCCATGCTCCCTGCGTTTCTGCTTCGTTCACTGACTGCATAATCACTGAGGTTCACTGATTATGCTCTGAACATCAACACTCATATTCTTAAACGTAATAAAAGCCGCAAAGCCTTTTCTAGCGAGGTGGAGAAAGGCTTCAAACGGCATACGGCATCGTAAACACACGACTACGGAGGTAAGAAAATAACAGAAATGAACACGCAAGCTAACGCCAGCCTGCACATCTCACCGCAGAGGAGCTTGCGCTACCGCTAAACGCATTTTTCGATCGGAACTGGATACCGCCCATGATATCCATTTCAAGACACACGCATTTGATGCATCTCCGTTGACAGATTTATCACGTCGGTCTGTCCTACTCACTATAAAAGGGAAATCTTCCTAAGGCATGTTAGCCAAGCTGAGGAAGTTTAACGCTGTACAGAGGAGGACAACACAGTGCTCGTTCTTCTTCTTCAGTGGTCTTTAAACATAGATATTCTTAAAGACCTTACAGCGGACACGTATTCTGATCACGTTACGGAGGAAATAACAGTACTGACACAGATAAACATCGGTACTGGAAACGAGAGAACCTCACGATTTATAGCCCTGGAGTGTCGGTTGCACACTGGGTCCAAACTGGGCTATTTAGGAGAAAGGTCTTTTAAAATACATCGTGCGTTGATCCTAAAATTAAACGTCCTGTTTTTCTGCGTAAGAATAATTCACACTCATGCATCTGAGCGCTAAAAGCAGGTCCTAAGAATGAGAAACTTCCTAAATCGCTAAAGCCCTATTCACACTGGATTCGCTTTACGTCGGGAGCTGGCGGTCTCCGGTTTGATTCTGCCCTGCCAGTCATTTTTACACACTGAGCATTCCTGTGCGTGGAAAGATTACGCAATCGTTTCCCTGCTGCCAGAGGATCTGCAGAAATAACCCCAGATATCTCAGGCTGGGAAAAACCCTCCACGTGTCATGTCAATTTTGACATTTTCTATAGAACTCGGAAAACTTAAAATCGCTGCCTCATTTGCATATATCTCAGGGCGTACTCCCACGAGGATAAGAATCTTTATTTTTTTTTTTATATAGCGCCTTTAAAAGTTTCTCAAGGCGCTTTACGTTCAAAAAAATAAAAATAAAAAACAATTCACGTATAGACACGAATCATAAAAAATAAGCATTATACGTACCGATAGTCAGGTAAAAGTTAACCTAAAAAAAGGATGTTTTAAGATAACTTAAGCGTGCTCAGGCTTGAACGTTAAGTGCAATGTGAGTGCAATGTGGGGAGGGGGGGGGGGGGCAATCGTGCTTGGGCATGGTACAAAGCAACCGGGCCTAGTGCGAGTACGGTTTCCTCCGGGTACTCGGGTTTCCTCCCTCAGTCCAAAGATATTACTTGTAGACCATTTCCAAATTATCCGTAGCGTGTGAATGGGTGTGTGATCGTGCCCCACGATGGGTTGGCACCATGTCCAGGGTGTCCCCCTGCCTTGTGCCCCGAGTTCCCTGGGATGGGCTCCAGGCTTCCCCGTGACCCTGTGTAGGATAAACGGTCGTGAAAATGGATGGATGCAAGTTTTCACTTTGATTATCAGCATCACGCACATCAGTCTCTGTCTCATCACCTCAGCGTGGCCTTGTCACGCCGTCTGCACCAACACTGACGAGGAAATAATCGCCGATTTGTTCAGTCAGTGCAGTCGGCTAAATTTCTTATTATTACGTCACTTAAGCATTCGAACTTCGTTTGCCATAATCAGTACAGAGTTTGAATTAATATGATGTAAATGTTTTCAACATAAAACATAAGACACTCATCTCTGTGATGTATACAGACATTATTATTATTATTATTATTATTATTATTATTATTATTATTATTATTATTATTATCATCATCATCATATGTGTTATTATTGTACACATTATTAGTGGTAGTATTCTTATATCATGCATTATTATTATTATTAATACACATTATTATTAGTAGTAGTATTTTTATATTATGCATTATTATTATTATTAGTAGTAGTAGTATTCTTATATTATGTATTATTATTATTACTATTATTTTTATTACATGCATATTATCATTATTATTATTTTTATTATTATTTGCATTCTTCTTGTTCTTGTTCTTCTTCTTATTAATATAGGCATTATTATTATTGGTACAGGCATTATTATTCTTATTATTATAGGCATTATTATTGTTATTATTATTATTATTATACACATTATTATTATTATTTATACACATTATTAGTAGTAGTATTCTTATATCATGCATTATTATTATTAGTAGTAGTAGTATTCTTATATTATGTATTATTATTACTATTATTTTTATTACATGCATATTATCATCATTATTATTATTATTTGCATTCTTCTTCTTCTTCTTCTTCTTCTTCTTATTATTATTATTATTAATATAGGCATTATTATCATTGGTATAGGCATTATTATTCTTATTATTATAGGCATTATTATTGTTATTATTATTATTATTATTATTATTATTATTATTATTATTATATTATTATTATTATTATTATTATTATTATTATATTATTATTATTATTAGCATTATTATTAATATAGACATTATTGTTGTTATTATTATTATAGGCATTATACATTATTATTAAATAGCACTTAAAACTGAATCACAAATAATCCTAAAAGGCTGCTTTCGGTGATTTACAGCACGGGTGAGTTTTGGTGTAACGCGTCGCTACGTCAACGATTGCGAAGTTGTAAGTCCGGTCACCTCGCCTACTCTGAAACATTTACGATACCAGCAACACTTTCATTTTCCTTTTTATTTTTTTTACGGCATTGTGCTCTGGAATTTCCTTTAAGAGTTACCCGTATCAGCCACCCGCTCTCTCTATTCATTCATTCACGAAACCCTCCTTCATCCACAGCAATGGAGTCGAGCGCAACTTAACCCTTAACTCCCTTAATAACTCCTCGGTAAAACTTCCTCTCGTCAGCTCTGTGAAGAGGTTTTAAAGAGAGACTTCTCTGACATCTCACAGCGAACAGACCGCATATCGTCCGCCGCTGGTGCTGTTTAAAGAATGCCGATTTGATCAAACCCTGTTCGACGGATAGAGGGAAAACGGGGAGAGCGGTCCTCGTTAATTTTCTTAAGCGCGACTCTTAGCAAGGTGTAGGAGTTAAGTAACTTGTATCTTAAGCGTGACGTACAACAGTTGCACCCATTTCCATGGCACCAGCTCGTACTGAACGAGCAAAAAAGAAATGTACAACAATAATAATGATGAGGACGACAAGTGCTATCAAAGCGTCTGATACAGAGCGGAGGATATTAAAAATCAAATCAATCAACCAATCACAAGAAGCTACAGACAAGTGGACAAAGTGTATTATTTCCACATGTAACACCTGACTGCGTTAAACCCCACACACTAAGTAGATATCGATGTTGGTTTTTGCCATAGCCAGAGATGGACTCGTAAGCTGAATCTGATCCGATCTGATCCGATCCGTCACTCCGGCCGAGCTGTTACGGCTAGAACAGCTAAGGCCAATAATACTTTATGTCATGAGGTTAGCGTTCTGAGTAAATGCTGAGCAAGAACAGAAGCACTTTATAATCAAAATGCGTGTCTGTTTATATTTACTACCCACATATTATATTATAGTTATATATATATATATTTTCAGAGCCAATGAACAGAGCAGCCAGATGTGCACATGACTGATGTGCAATCCATCAGCAGTTACTGCATTGTTAATAATAG
>NC_030421.2:32143886-32186386 GCF_001660625.3 Ictalurus punctatus
ATATTGTACACTGTAGAAGGTGAAACGCCCCAAAATCCTACAGATTTGTCTTTGGGGAATGTTCTTCTCAAAATGTTGGATTATTCGCTGACGCATCTGTCGGCAGATCGGCGAGCCGCGACCCGTCCTCGCTCTTGAAGGACTACAGCTTTTTTTTGGAGGCTCCCTATATACTATGATTAAACGATTGCCTCACCTGTTTCACATCACCTTCTTATTTCAATTTGTCACATCGCTAAATCGCCCCTGTCCCAACCTTTTTGGAACTTGTTGCATATATCAATTCCAAAATAACCGTTTACCTTCAAGGTAATTAGGTAAAACATCAAATACCTTGTCTTTATAGTTTAAAAAAAAAAATTAAGTACAAGTCAAAGTACATTTACAAATCACTCCTCTTTGTTTTTATTAGCATTTTCCATACCGTCCCAACTTTTTCGGAATTGGGATCGTACTAACAGCATTCTCGGCGTTCAACACCATAGTGCCCTAAAGACCGGACACCAGAGACCAGATATGTCATTGCTGATGCATCATCACAGATCCGTTGTAGCAAGTCGATCACTGCAGATGCTTCACCACAGATATGTTATTGGAGATATGTCATGGCAAATACCTCATTACAAAAAAATGTAGTTGCAGGTACGTCATTGCAAATGCCTGTGAGCAAGTAACAGTTTTGTTCTCTAATAAACTGGCCAGCAACCGATAGCCACCCAATTTACAGTATAATTTATATTTATAGCTAATGTTGCCAAGTTGTGAAGATGTTTTAGACCATGCTAGCCAGCTAGTAGCTAATGGTATGTGTTTAAAGGTGCGTTTCTCTGTTCTTCTACTATGAACCCAGGTGAGAGTACGTTGAATGAAGCACCTGCTCGCTTGCAGTGTGTTTTTATGCTTTGCCCTGTAGTTTATCTACTACACACAGTTATTAAAGATTTGTTTATTACTTTACTTTTAATACTTTTATGGCTTCATGGCCCAATTCCGTATTGCATATATTTTCATAATACTGTTGTCTAGAAATAACCGATCTATTCGTTAATCTCTCATTTAATTATCTGAAGCTCCTCATTTAAAAACGTAATGGAAAGAGTGCAGGATATTTCTTTTCTCATTTGTACTGTGAAGAAAATAGATTTAACTGCACAGGAGTTGATAGGCACAGAGAGGCAATATATGAGGTATTGACTGAAATCAGCATGGTAGCTAGGTTACAGTCACTCAATATCACCTGAAGGACATGCGCTGTGCTGCTCTGACTACGCTGTAGAATAAATAAGAGCCCAATGACAAGTAACACGTTTAAAGACTGCTCAAGGCACCTCAATAATGTCAACAAGAACCACGTTTTCTGCTAGTGGGCTAGAACTATAACGAGGGAATTTTACTATCAAAGTCACGTTTAAATTTCGAATAGTGGTTCATTACATAATAAACTCAGTGCATGCTTGTAAGATGTGGGGATGTTCATAAATCTTAATAATATATATATACGTCAATCATTTATCATTCCAATTCCCTCTGTACAGAGGGATGAGCTGTTAATTGTGAGAAGTTTCTGTTTGTTGATATCACAGCTTCTGGTTGTTTTTTTTCTTCTTCATGTGGACAGATTATTATGCCAGCTGGCTGTCTAATGACTGGTAGGACGAGAACAGTGATGCCTTTGATGTTTTATTTGTCATTCGGCTGGCTGTTGAGATCCCGGGCCGTATTCACAAAGAATCTTATCTTAGCACGTATAACTTTTTTTTTTTTTTTCCTTCATGAAACCGCTGAGAGAAAGTTTTACAGAATTCCTAAAATTAGAGATGGTTGTTAAGGATGACGGAGTGTTTCATGAATGAATATCAAGTCATAAAAGAAATCCATCCATCCATTTTCTATACCGCTTATCCTTTTCATAGAGCTCCACAGCACTATAAACGATAACGAGGCCCCGTATGCTTAGAGTCCAAGCTCTAGGATCCCATAGGCTGGATCAGACAAGGCGCCTCCATCCACCATGATACAGGAGTCATGTGTGGATCTCTCTCTTGTGTCTGAAAGATCCTCCCTATATGTGAAGTTGACTTATAGTATGTGTCTTTGAAAACATTAGGTGTCACTTGAGCTAAAAGAGTTAATAAAGGTTTTCTTCCCAAGATCATATCACCCAATTTTGCGAATCATTGTTGTAAGCTTTAACGATGCTGAGCCTGCAAATTGTTCCTTGCTGTGTCTGATACATGTCTCGTGTTATTATATGGACCATATAGCATCCATCTAATGCTTAGAGCAGCGGTTTAGTGCTATGCTTGGTGCTCCCTGATATAAGCAGAGGACGCCCAGTTCCTACTATGACATGCTGCTCTATGAGAAGTATCTCCTCCTCATGGTCCTTATTCCTATACTCTCATAGAATCCTGATAGCGTTCGACATCGCCTTAAAAACAAATTCAGTCTAGAGGCTATCAAACCCGGCTCATGTTATAGGCTTCTATCTAGTCAGTGTTTAGTGTAGCTGTCATTCTATGCCATGGAAGCGTGCACAGAAGAGCTAATCTCATTAACCAGGGTTGCCAGGAACTGGCGACATTTCCAGCCCAACGACATCTCAAAATCACACAATAGACCTGAAACTAGCTCAAAAAAAATTTCAGGTAAGGGAAATGACATTATATTCATTTTCTCACCTTTTGCATGAGAAACGAAGTCAGTGTGGTGCACATGCATTTCTGATGTCCAGATATTATAATGTTCATTGTCACCCTTCCTTTGCAATATACAGCGGGGGAAATAAGTATCGGATGCGTCAACATTTTTTTCAGTGAATATATTTCCAACGAGGTTATTCACATGAAATTTTCACCAGACATCAGTATTAACTCAGGAAATCCGGAAATATAAAGGATTCACAACGTTAAAGTCCATAATTAAAGTTATGTGTAATAAAGTGGAATGACACGGGAAAAAAGTATCGAACACGCTAAGAAGAAGCAGTTCTCCAAGGAAAGGTAAGGCAAGGAACCAGCTGAAATCCATAAGTAATTATACCCCCTATCTGTGCAAATGAATATCAGCTGGGTTAGTAAATTGATGGTCTAGAAAAAGGCTTTTCGTTACCAAGGTGTCACACAAGACACATCTCATGATGGGTAAAAACAAAGAGCTCTCCCAAGACCTTCGGAACATATTGAAAAAAATATTGACACGTCCAGTACTTATTCCCCCCCCCCACTGTATCTTACCATGGAAATGGTGCTGCATGTCATAGATGCACTAGCTGCACTTACACCTTGCATTAGTGTGAGAAAATGTATTTGCTTTAATTCAATTTTTTGTAAAACAAGCCTCGTGCAACATCTGGAAAGGTGAGCAAATCAACGGAACACTGGCTTATATCTGTCTAATAGCAACATTTCTATTTATTTATTTTTTAACTTTTAAAAAAAAAATTTAATTTAAACTTTTTAAATTTCATAAACTCAAAAAGTTGGTTTCTCAATGGAATTTTAAATGCATGTAGATGTGAATGGGGACTTAGGCAAACGTTATGAAGATGAACATGAATGGCTATATGTGCTAGAGCTCTGCCTCACCTCTCCTTGTGGACACGTTGCCAACTGTTAAGGAAAACTAAAATAGATTTAACAGTGACTTTCATTTTTATGCAAGCTGCATCATTATTTAAAAGGGATCACTGGCTTAAATTCATGTCGAATATCAACATATCAATGCTTTCTCATCACTGTATGTTTATAAAGCTCACCAGAAGACCCATCTGATTTCATATGCAATGTTGATCTGATGATATCTGCAGCTGAGAGGATCAGACTCGTGGTCTCATGTTCAGTGGGAAGTCTCCCAGAGACAACTTGTGACCACAAATCTCCAGTGACTCGTGAAGTGCTCCAAACGAAGTCTTCCACAGCTGTGAGCCAGGCTGTTCTGAGCAGTCTGGAAGACAACTGAAAGCTCTGGGGAGTTGACCTGCATTCTGGATTCCACAAGTAAAGATATTGTGGAGAGTGTTTTTGAGAATGTGGAGAAGGTATCAATATCCAGTCAGACATTCCAACCCTGAAGACAAAAAACCCCCCCACACATTTGACCGATATTGTTGATTCACATGATGATTTTACTATGCGGATAGTTAATATGTTCCGAGCAATCCTTCAGCTGTAATAAAGACAAAAGAAAGACAAACTTTTAAATGAAATGAAACACATTACCAGTATGAGGCAGGACCACTACTTACTGCGCCACCACGGCACCCCATGCACTAACATCTATTACTAAAATTACATTTACTTCAAGTCCAATGAATTCTCCCCTTTCATTATACATTACAGATACTTCCTCCACTGCCAAAGAGGATGATGACCATATCCAAGATATAGTAGAACATTTGTAGTAAAGGAAGTGGTTTGAATGCCATCTCTCCAGTGGGAAGAAAATAGAATAATTGAGGTTAATTAGGTTTTTTTTTGTTTTCTCTGTGAGATAAATGTAATTATAGAAGTCCAAGGCAGACGCAGAGTTAACTGATTAATGAGCTCCTTTGTGAATTTGGAAAAAGCAAATCCCTCTTAATTAGAGCTCATTAAATGGGGTTGTGGGTAATAGCTCGAAATGAACTGCAACCTAAAATACACCGGTTTGTTTATTTGCAAACTGGTAGAAACCGGCTACTTCGGTTCAGATAATATTTTAATGGTTCCTTCAGAACCATTTAAATGCAACTCAGAAAAGGATGCAACATTGTCTTACAAATATATGTTCAGTGGTGCGTAAAAGTTTGTGAACCCTTTAGAATTTTGTATATATCTGCATAAATATGGCCTAAAACATCATCAGATTTTCACACAATTTCTAAAAGTAGACGAATAGAAGCCAGTTCAACAAATATAGACAAAAATATTATACCTGGCCATTTATTTATTGAGGAGAATGATCCAGTATTACAAATCAGTGAGTGGCAAAAGGATGAGAAGCTGTAGTATTAGCAGTTAGGTGAAGAAGATGAGTCAGGTGTTTTCCATCAGTGGGGTGTGAGTTAGCGCTCTGTTTTATTTACAGAATAGGGATCTATAAAAGTCTCATCTTCACGACATGTTTGTGGAAGTGTATCATGGCAAGGCGATTTCTGAGGACCTGGAAACAGGATCAGGCTGGAAAAACCATCACAAAACCATCTCTAAAGAGTTTGGACTCCACCAATCCACAGTCAGACAGATTGTGTACAAATGGAGGAAATTTAAATTTGTTATCCTCCCCAGGAGTGATGGGCCGACAAAGATCACTCCAAGAGCAAGACGTGTAATAGTCCCCGAGGTCACAAACTTCTAAGCAACTTGCCGTCATTGATGGAACAATTGAATTCCTAATTATACCAGCGAATTCTAAAGGAAAACATCAGGACATCTGTCTGTGAACTGAATCTCAAGAGAAAGTGGGGCATGCAGGAAGACAACGACCCTAAGCACACAAGTCGTTCTACCTAAGAACGGTTAAAGAAATGTTGTGGAAAGACCCGAAGCGAGCAGTTCATGTGAGGAAACCCACCAACATCCCAGAGTTTAACCTGTTCTGTACTGAGGAACGGGATAAAATTCCTCCAGGCCGATGTGCAGGACTGATCAACGGTTGCCAGAAATGTTTAGTTACGGTTATTACTGCACAAGGGGGTCACTCCAGACAATGAAAGCAAATGTGTGCCACTCATAGATATGTAATACTGGGATAATTTTCCCCAATAAGTAAATGACCAAGTATAATATTTTTGTCTCATGTTTAATTGGGTTCTCTTTATCTACGTTTAGGACTAGTGTGAAAATCTGATGATGTTTTAGGTCACACGTATGCAGATATATAGAACATTCTAAAGGGTTCACAAAAGCATCACTGTGTGTGTGTGTGTGTGTGTGTGTATATATATATATATATATATATATATATATATATATATATATATATATATTTCTTTTGTGCTTACTAGTCTTGGGATAAGGTTCAAAGCACTCTTAAGGGCCATTCTGCACATAAAATGGCTGGGAAGGAGAGGACTATGGGAGACAAAGAGAACATTATGTTAAACCAGAGTCAGTCGTCCTTGACCGTGCACAGCTGAGCACTATTATTCAATGCCCAAACCTGAGGCATTAAGATAGACCAGAAATATATAGTAGTCCAGTAAAACAAAAGAGATAGAGGAGCATTGTTTCACACTGGATACCTTGAAGAAATCTGATCTTAAGAAAGTGTCATTTTTATTCCCATGCATCCTTAGTAAAGCCCCACAGTGTAGGAGTCATGCAGCCAATACCTCGCATGTCTGCACTACAAGCTAAATTCTTGTAGTTTTAGCTCCCTCTGCTGTTTCATGACATGTTTATCCACACAGTTCTCGACAAGGTTATGATGGTGTTTTGTTTAATGAACCGACAATTTAATCATTTTAATAATAATAACAATAGTAGTAGTAGTAGTCGTATGTTAGAGATCTTCAAATCTCAGATTATGTCTTCAGATCTCCGTCAGCCCTTTCAGCCTGATATTTCACTTAACTCTTAGTTCTGAACCCACTGACACACTGCTGTTCACAGAGACATCCCGTTTATTTCGTCTAGAACAGGAGTATTTATACAAATTGATAACAGTATTGCATAGTAGGCAGGTTTCTGCTGGTGCGGGTGCAGACAGATTTAGACAAAACACACAGAACACTACGAAAATAAGTCTTTTCAAGATGTAGAAAATACATGTGACAGTTATAATAAAGGATGGCGGTTACATTCTAAAGATGATTTTTTCTTTACCAACAGGGGGTGCTTTACTATTGACCTCAGCAACACCTCTGGGTTCAAAAGCAATTGTAGAAAGCAAAGAAAGACTAAATCAAATCATAACACAGTCAACTGGAGAACGGATAACAATGACTGCCAAAGTGAGATTTCTTTATCATTTCAATGTTCAGTATAAACATTCATATGTGGTCCACCTCTTTTTACATAAAGTCGTTTTTCCAGCCCCATGATCCTGGTTTATTTAGCATATTTATCTAAATTAGAAACTAAATCTGACTTAATGTCTGTTAACTCCAGTTCTTGCACACAAACAATTTTACATTAAATGAAGAAATGACTTGTAGGTATCAGTCTCTATATGACACATATGTGCATACATTATTAGCCAAAAGGTTTCTTTATGGTTCATTTGATAATTAAAGGTTCTTAGCTTCATAAAAGGTTGTACTTGGAACCAAAGTTCCTAGAGAAACTCTTTGTTGTAGGGATCTGGATAGAACCTTTACCCAGAGGGATGTTCCTGAACAGCCCTTAAGGGTATTAGGTTTATGGTGGAATTCTATCACATGAATTTGAACAAGTTTGGGTCACATGAGAAGCATGACTGAGTGTCTTTGTGTATATATATATATATATATATAAAAAAAGGTGCAATTGTTCCCAAAGTTCTTTTCCAACTCTTCCAATTCAGACATCATTAGCAGTACTGTCTTCAGGAGAAAGAGATCAAACATATAGATATACCTATTTTTATATTTACCAGACAAATCAGGATTCGATGTAATTACACAGTCATTTATTATTAGTCACAATTATTAGCGGTTTGATAAATACATTTTTCATTTAGCAGACGCTTTTATCCAAAGCGACTTACAAATGAGGAATGGATGATTAAAATATTCTGCCCTTTATCATCTCATCATATGACTGTCTACATCCATTAATTATCTGTAAGACAATCTTATGCCTGGAAAGAAATATCATGGATGCTAGGAAGGTGTGAAATGCTTTCTCCTAATGACCCATCACCACACTTATTACCAGCTCACCAAGCAGGGTCATTTTACTATCAAGGTCATTCCACTTGACAACATCTGTTCCTTCCTGCCATCGCTGGTATCATCCTTTCCTTTCTGACTGAGCAGTTTTCAGTCAGAATGAGAGAGAGAGAAGAAAGAGAGAGAGAGAGAGAGAGAGAGAGAGAGAGAGAGAGACCTATAAGAACTCAAATATACATTGGGTGAAATTGAAAGCATTCACTAACTTCAAGTCTGACATCTCACTTGGTTTTGAACACACACACACAAACAGCCATCATGCCAGCTAACCTTAATGAGCGTACTTACTGAATACACTAAGTTTACTGTGCCTAATTTGATGTATGTGGTACAAGTCTGAGAACTCTTAGAAAAAATATAAACTTTTTTTCAAGTTTATCCCAACAATACAGAGACCTGTGGCTAAAAGTATGTGGACACCTGACCATCACACCCATATGTGCTTGTTGAACACCCCATTATAGATTTACTTCCACTTTTTAGGGAGGCTTTACACTAGACTGTGGAATGTGACTGTGGGGATTTGGCCATTGATCCACAAGGGCATTAGTGAGGTCAAGCACTGATGCTGGGTGAGGAGGCCTGGTGCACAGTCGCCGTTCCAATTCATCCCAGTGGTGTTCAGTGGGGTTGAGGTCAGGGCTCTGTGAGGTGCAGGTCACTTGAGGTCTTCCACTCCAAACTTGGCAAAGCATGTCTTCATGGAGCTTGCTTTGTGCACAGGGGTTTTGTCATGATGGAACATGATTGGGCCGTTTAGTACCAGTGAGAAGAGAAATTGTAATACTACAGTATACAGTCTAGACAATTGTGTGCTTCCAACTTTGTGGCTGAGGAGTTTGGGGATAAACCACACATGGGTGTGATGGTCAGGTGTCCGTAAACCATTGGCCATACAATCTGAATATAACCTACAACTCTTTTCTGTGGAAACAAAGCTTGCAGGGAAAAAACAAGACATTTATTACATAAGTGTTAGGCTATTCTAAACTATTCTATTCTATTCTATTCTATTCTATTCTATTCTATTCCATAAACAAGACATTTATGACATAAGTCCTTGTGTTAGGGTATTCTATTCTATTCTATTCTATTCTATTCTATTCTATTCTATTCTATTCTATAAACAAGACATTTATGGCATAAGTCCTTGTGTTAGGGTATTCTATTCTATTCTATTCTATTCTATTCTATTCTATTCTATTCTATAAACAAGACATTTATGTCATAAGTCCTTGTGTTAGGGTATTCTATTCTATTCTATTGTATTCTATTCTATTCTATTCTATAAACAAGACATTTATGACATAAGTCCTTGTGTTAGGGTATTCTATTCTATTCTATTCTATTCTATTCTATTCTATTCTATAAACAAGACATTTATGGCATAAGTCCTTGTGTTAGGGTATTCTATTCTATTCTATTCTATTCTATTCTATTCTATTCTATTCTATAAACAAGACATTTATGGCATAAGTCCTTGTGTTAGGGTATTCTATTCTATTCTATTCTATTCTATTCTATTCTATTCTATTCTATTCCATAAACAAGACATTTATGACATAAGTCCTTGTGTTAGGGTATTCTATTCTATTCTATTCTATTCTATTCTATTCCATAAACAAGACATTTATGACATAAGTCCTTGTGTTAGGGTATTCTATTCTATTCTATTAAAATGATATTTATGGCATAAGTCCTTTGTGTTAGGGTATTCTATTCTATTCTATTCTATTCTATTCTATAAACCAGACATTTATGACGTAGTATATTCACCATCAGCTGTACAAGAATGTTTAGCTACATAAAATACAATAGAATAGAATATGTAATGTATGCATATTCTATTCTATTCTATACTATGTAGCCTATTGTAAGGTCTTATTTTTGTTTTGTTTTCCTAGAAGCTTTGTGTATAGAGAATTACAAAAACCCTGTCAGAATAGAATAGAATGGAATATATGTTCGAGAGAATTATGCACTATACAACTGTTAGACTATGTCTGCTGTGTTTTTAGGCTGAGTGGGAATCTGCTTCATGTACAGATTGATATTTTCTTGTTAGTGTTAACTAGCTACAAAAAAGTGTGAAAACGTTTTAATATTACACTGAATCCCTGCAATAAAACAGTATACGTGAAAAAAAATATTTCGTGGACTTCATAATTTTCTAGGTAATGTCATGGCTCTCACATGAACTATTCATACCATTACAATGATGCTACATCAGTAAGTGATCAGCGGTGTGTCTGCTCGGAAAAAGAAGAGCTAAAAATGTAGTCTTCCATACACGAATCTTGATTGGCACACGTGGTTTGGCAGACATTGTTCATCGGTGCAAGGAATTTTTGGCATCACACTCCCACAGCCCACATGCATCTCAAAATGAGGCAATATTAGCAACGGTCTTCAGGTTGGTAGAAACGTTTACATCACAGATTAGATTGCTTGGGGAAGTATGAGTCCTGAAGCCCTGCAATGGAATAATGAGAGTTAAATGCTGCCAAACCCTAGGATTAGCAACCTTCAGATACAACCCAAATTGATCTGTGAGGATGGTAGGAATGGTACAGGGATCGTACAGGAATGGTACGAAGCATACTGATACTCGGAGCTATTGGCCCTCACCCCGTCTCATTCTCTAGTCCCTAATCATAGTTGAGAATCTGCAGAGACGTATGTCCCTGATTCCTGCCCCCTGTCTCTGAATGCTGATCCCCAGCTGTCCTGAACTCAACACTGCTTGATTTAGTGGGATAAACACTGACAGGGAAATGGTATCTCACTGTCTCTATTAATATGCAAGGTCAGATCATTTCCCAAAAAATAGGGCAGAGTATTTACTTTCCTGTGAGACAAACTACATGTAAAGTACCATGTGCTGCACACTAAAGACATACACTATACGTACAACTCATGCTAGGATTCTTCCTTTTTATTTTATGTATTTATTTATTTATTTATTTATTTATTTTTCAAATCCCTACTGGTGCAGGGAATCACATCAGTATTATATGATATAAGGGCAGGTGGGGGATTCTTTGTCCATTGAGATGACATGGAAGATCGGCCATTCAGTCAGAGGAGACAACCTGGAACATCTGACATGTATAGAGCACTACAAGCCTAGAGTGGAGGCTGGAAAAAGAGACGTGCGCCCCACAACACCTTAAAATAACCAGAACAACCATGCAATCCATATCCACTGTGCTTAGAGGGCCTAGTGTGCCATACAGGCTCAAATAACTCAGGACTTTGCTGCTGTGACTCTCATACAAACAGAAGAACACATTATGGAAACACAGAGTGAATTGTAATAGGTAATAGACAACAACGCGTTCAATATTCGATCTCATGAGCGTCATATGGATATAAAATGAACAGGAAGAACTGATGAAAGGATTGCTGATGTAATAGTATAGACTTTTCTGCGCTTATTCCAAGACTCCTATTCATACCTCATACCACATACTGAGCATTCTTTCAACATACGTAGTAGTGTTTGACTTTATAGTATACAGTGGTAGGAGAGTAATGACTTGTAGTCCCATGTGATCCATTTCGAGTCTGGTTCCTCTGAAGGTTTCTTCCTCATGTCTACATTTTCCCTTCCAGTGTTGCCAAATCTGTGTCTGGGTATCTCTAAGGCTGCTTTGTGACACTATCTATCGTTAAAATCGCTATACGACTGAATTGAATTGAAGTAAAGGGCAGACTGGATAATGGCATACAAGCATGTATTGTATTTTAAGTGTATATCGATTAAGAAGAATATACACAAATTGATTCTCTACTGTAGCATTAATTCTACTAATTTTGACAAGAAACAGAAATTTAGTATGGTAGCTTACAACTGAGCCAATGATGAAAATTCTCACATATGGACTCAGACTCATTTACAGTTACTTGCATTCTTCTTTTCTTTTTGACGCACCCTTCGAGCAACAGCTTATGATTCTTTTTCCAAGAAGTTTATTTTCAGGCTCCAATTGTTCAGTACACATTATGCTGTAGCCCAGCAGGATTTGCTTGTGTGCGTGTGTGTATGTTGGAACACTCTTTTGAAACCCTACCTCTTGGTTAGGAAAGCCCTCCTCTTCCCTTAACCTTACTGTGGAATGAGATTCTATAAATAGTTTCATCTGTGCTGAGGGGAGTTTCAGGAGACGAGAGGGGACACGGTGAAGAGAACTGATGGGGAGTAGTTTGGGTACTATATGAGCACCAAATCATTTGGTGTATGGGTGGGGAGGCTGGGAAACCTTATATGTGGGCAGATGATTTGAGAGAGCATGAACAAAAACTACAGCAGCGGGCATAGGAGGACGAAGAAAAGAGAAAGCTGGGGGGAATTAAATTAGCTCAACCATCCACAGGACCGAAACCCCCACTGGGCACATGAGACAACTTAGCCTGAAGTACAAGGAGAAGAAAACAGTAAATATCATCTGACTTCAATTTCCTGCCTCATGACTGCACATGGGATCAGTCAGGCTGAAACTACCCTCTCCTTAAATGACTTCTTATCTTAGACTACGGTTACCTCAGTAAACACAACACAGCAGTCCATGAAAGAGTGAGATATTTGGGTAGAGTGTATCTTTGAGTTGTAGAACTGAAGTCCTCAGGTTTCTATTCTGATTATTTGGAACACATTATAAACTCTAGATTAAGCCACTTCGTGTAGGACACAGAGGATAAGTTCTGCAAACTCATCCATGCAATTTACAGTGAATTACATAATTCAGGACCCTTGAACTTGTCCACATTTTGTAGCGTTACAACCTGAACCTTAAATGGACTTCATTGAGACCATATGAATCTATAGAAAATAGCCCCTAAGAATGAAGTGGGGAGAAAATCGGTATCAATTGCCAAATTATTGAGAAATAAAATCAGTAAACGTTGTGACTGCATACGTATTTACTCTCGTTGCTGTGAAACTTGACTAGTTGCCATCAGAAGTCACAAAATTAGTTCAGTGGAGTCCACCAGAGTGTAATTAATGCATCATGTGATCTCAATATAAATACACCGGTTCCTGGAATGCCCCAGAGTTTGTTAGAGAACAAACCTAAACGCACTGCATCATGAAGACAAAGGAGGTTTCGATGCAAATTTAGAACAAGGTTCTGGAAAAGCATCAATCGAGGTTCCCTTATTTTAAAAAAATGGTCCAAACTTTGAACAACCACCAGAGTGCCATTAAATCTTGGAAATAATATGACACAACTGTGACTGTGGCTGTGGCTAGACTAAGCTAGCCATCAAAACTCGGTGACTGATTAATGAGGAGAAGAGTCAGAGAAGAGGCCAATGGTAACTCAAAATGATGCTACCACCACCATGCTTCACTGTGGGGATGGTTTTCTCTGTGCGATGAGCAGTGTTGAGTTTCTGCCAAACATAGTGATTTGTGCAAAGGCCAAATAGTTTGAATCAGCCCAGCATTTTGGAGTGTCTGAGCTATGGTTTTCTTGTGATCGACTTCTCCTATCTAAGCTGTTGATCTCCCCAGCTCCTTCAGAGTTACCCTTAGCCAATAGATTCCTTCTCTGAATCATGATCTCTTAACCTGGTCACTGGATGTAGTCCCAATTCCATTTGTTCTCTGGCTCCTTCCAGGAACAGGTGTAATACAGGTTTAATTACACATAGTTCAACTCCATACAACTAATTATGTGACTTCTGATGGCAACCGGTTGAACAGAACTAATATTAGGAGCAAGGGTGAATATTTATGCAATCATATTTTTTTGTTGTCGTTGTTTATTTTATTTATGAATAATCATGAGCAGTATAATTATTTTTGCTTCCTCGTTTTGTTATGGGCTATTTTGTATAGATTCATGACATGTAATCCAAAATAAGTCCATTTCAGTTCCAGGCTGTAACTACAAAATGTATAAAAGTTCAAGGGGTAAATATATATGCAAGGCATAAGTATAGAAACAATATGTACATGTGTTTGACCTTTCATTCTTCATCTTGAATACACCCTTCCAGTGGACAAGGACATCTGTAAAAGCAGCTTGCGCTGGGGTTTCACGATGAATTTTGACAGGAGATTCTAATTTCATCTCCAAAACATAACTTACTGATCATGGATAAGTGTTAATTGATTGTTGCCAAGCTGTATGGCCTCAGTGAGAGGAGGCATGGAATATATCCATCTTGTCCACATGAAACTGGGTGGCTGGTAATAAATTAAGCCCTCAGTTGACAAGTGAGTGGCATACCGACTGCACGCTTTCATTTGCCCATCTGTTGCTTTGATGATGAAAAGACTTCCCAGACTCATATAATCCCGAATGCCATCTTTCATCACTTCATCTTCTTCTTCTTCCACCAGGAAACCTTGTACCATTCGCTGGTTCCACAGAGACACGCTAGGACTGTTCCCAAGAGACAGATCTGAACTGCTTATTCTTGCATCAGCAAGCACTGCTTCAATAGAAATCCAATAGATGTGCTTGTCTGCAGCTCATGTCCAAGGAGAAAGGCCTTTCACTGCCAGAAATAACACGGTTTCTTAAATGGTATGGGAATTAGGGATTCACATGGTAGTACACTTGCTTCGCTGGGGAAAAACGAGAAGGAAGGTAATTGGGATGGTGAGAATAGAATACAGCGAATGAGGAGAGTCATGAAAGATGGAAAGGTGTAGTCCCAGAAACCCTATCAGCAGTTGGCCTGGAGTGAGTCCCTCACACAGTTCTCAAAAAAGGACAGGGTGAGACAGAGGGTCAGGTGGAGAGAGATAGAATGGCAGAGATAAACAGTTTTGGTGATGTACAGGAGGTGACAGTGAGAGTTAACTATATGTGGATAAGAGTTGAAAGGGTTAAATGTTAAAAAAAAAAAAAGGAGTTATATGAAATGTGTGAGGCCCTTTTGACATTTCACTTCCATTAAATAACTCTCATACTCCCTCCACTAGAGAAACCCAACACTAGGCCTTGCTACACAACATTATACATGTGTGTCTAACACAGTGATCTGAAACAGTCAGCACCGAACCCATCTCTTATCAGACCTGCCAGAAATGATCTCCAAATGACAAGGAGGTAACACACTACTAAGTAGCTCGTCAAGCAATGATATACACCACGTCGGGTAAAAATGCAAGTAAATAACAAGAGAGAACATTTTATGATAATATAATTAGCAGTGGAGAACATGAATTCTCTCGAGTTGAATTCCATAAACATTTGCCAGATGTTTGTTCTCCAGCATCTTCATGAGTATACATTTGCTTAAAATCAAAGCGGTAATGACTGTAAAGACAGACCCAAGACATTCTAGAGGCCATTCCCCTCGATTTGTATAAATATGTTCCATAAAAAAGACGAACTTTCTGTCCTTGTTCTTCAGCCCATCACCCTCACTTGCCAGTAGTTATTTATTATTGCATTCTTCAGGACTCGTATTACATAAAATGCTTACAGTAAAAGTGCTGCAGTCAATTTACATGCTTCAGCCATTGCCTTATTGAATTTGCAGTACTTTGCTGATAAAAATCACTACTCATGTGCTAAAACGAGTTATTACACTTAAGTGAGTACAAACAGGAACATAATCGGCAACTGTTCCTAAGTTCAGAATATAATGTAGAATAATTACATTATATATTAAGGAACAACTACTGGCATGGATGCCCAAACCAGACTACAATGATAGGCCTTAAAAGGACACAGGATTGAAGAGGGTGTGTGTGTGTGTGTGCGAGGGTGTGCAAGTGGGCTTTATCTGTGGTAATACTGAACGGTATATTTATAGCTCGTCTAGATAAAGAGTGCCTGTTCGTACTCCACCACCTCAATTAGCCGCCCCATAGGTGGGGTAATTCAATCAGGATCGCCTAGAGCACGGTACCACAGACACCCTGCTCAGTCCAGCCAGACTCAGCACACAGAAAGGCTGCTCATTCTCTAAGGTAAGGACTACACCTCACACAGGTATTCTGCTAACCATAAGATTAACACACTATGGTGAACTGGAAAGATTACTCGAATTCCGAAGATAGCTGTGAAAAGAAGAATATTCCTTCTCACTTTCTCTTTCCCTAACCCAGTACTAACTCTGCCAGTAGAGGATCTTTATTACAGTCCACTTTCCAAAACAGAAAGAAAAAAAAAAAAAGAAACTCGTTAACACGAAATAGAAGCCAGAAGCCAAAGGGAGCAATAGGTTGAATGATCATCAGATAGACCAGCCTGGTATATGAATCAGAACATTCTGGAAAATTCATCTTCCTGTCATTAGTCTCATATTACCTCCACTACTCTCCTTTCCATCTGTGTAGTGAAAACGTATTTAAGGAAAACACAGCAGATATTAACACACACACACACACACACACACAGAGCAAAGAATCCCACTGACATGCGTCATGTGTCATGTAAATCTTACACAGAGAAGCATCTGGTTGAATGAAGCAGCTTTTTTTCTGCCCTATTTTGGAATGATGTAAGATTTAATAAAAAGTAAAGCCATTAAAAGCCAGATGATTTACTCAATGTTATTGCTTATCCTTTTTAAGTCAAACAGTGTTTTTTTTCTTCTTCTTCTTTTCCCTCATCTTCATTCTTTCTTGAGATCGAATTGCATTTGGAATGCACTAAACATACCCGTTTATTTATCTGCGAAGGTCCAGGACAGAACGGGTGTTCTCGACTATCGTGCAATAACATCTGTAACGAAAAGGAACGACGATTTTACAGGGTATTCGGTCATGGAAATAACTGGCATTGAATTATTATGCGTGTGGCCTAGGCAGGGTGGGATGTACGGAGTTTAAATTTATAACTCTAAACAGATTTTCCGACTCGTCTAGCATGTGGGGAACCTTTAAAAGTTCTTTGAGGATTCTACAGCAGAGGGTTTCCCTATCAAAACTGGTTCTATGTATGATATCATGTAATTATGAGGTGCGTAGTTGGACAGTGGGCTGCTATAATGTTAACAGGCTGTCACCGGGATGGTATGCAACACTCTATGCTATAGAAACAAGGCTCACTTTGCTAAATATATGGCTAGATATGAGGAGTGGATAAGTGGGCTGTGATCATGTCTGATTCTCATGGGAGAGCTGCCCACCTGTCTCGTTAAACGTCTCAGAAAGCTTTTAGCATCCACCACAGGGCTCTGCCTTTGTGCGATAGGGTTCTGTGACCATGGCCACAAAGTTACTAAACATAGCCAGAGATAGTGAAAGGCTGGGAGATTAAGGGAACACATGGTGCCAAAGATGAACTGACAAAAAGGTCTTGGGGTCAGTATGCTAGTGCCAATCACTAGGTGACCAAATGTTGTATATTAATAGAAATATTTACATCACTCATGATATAACTCAAAAGCAGATGTGTGGGATATTGTATCGTTCTCAGGACGCCATTTTGAGGAGGTTACTTAATGGATTGGTTTTCGTGGGATTTATTTTTGTTAAAACTTGACCGTTAATCATTAGACAAATCAAAGTGAAAACACACAGATAGAAGGAGAAAGGAGTCACATGGAGATTCATGAAAGAGAATCAGAAAAAGACAGGAGAGCGGTCAGGACCGGTAGACGTGCCTTTTAATAGACTGAAGAGGAATTAGGTAACGTGATAACCCTCGAGATTACAGGGAATAGATGGATCATGATGAAAGGACAGAGATAAAAAAGATATGCTGGAGTGTAATTGCTCCTTAATATTAAAAAAAAAAACAACAACAACAACATTTTGCTCATCCGTAATACGTCAGTTGTAACAAATATAAGGACTTTTTGTCTTTGGCCAGCAGTGACTCCTAGGGTCTGATAACTTGCTGGATGACAGCAATTAATAGACATTATTACATTGTTTGGGCATTTATGGTATAATAATTCAACTTCTAATGTAGTTCTGCCAAATCCGGTTTAAAACCAGCATCACATTACAGCTAGGATCAAAGACATAACTCTACTTTAACAGCGGTATAACATTACAAAGCAGCGCACAGCAGCATTCGTGGTCTGGGTAATGTTTTATTTATGGAACTAGAGGAATTTTTATTTTATCGAGCAAATTAAAACACACGCGGGAAAAAATACAAAGGAAAAAGCAGGCTAGAGGAAAACAAAGATCACACTGGAATCTCAGTCGATGCGTTTCCATCAAAACTTAAAGACACGGGCGTGTTGAATAATCCCTGGCTCAGTACTTTTCCCAGGCTTTATTAATTCTAATCCAAAGATTTCAATGTGTAGGAAGGTAGCTAGAGAGAAAGGAAATGTGATAAAATGACATGCATGCTACTCTAATTAAACAAAGGCAACAGACCAATAGAAAAACAATGATATCATGTCTTGGAAGAAGACCAAAAGCTTGGAGAGCAGGGGGGAAAAAGTACAAATACCAAGTGAGAAATTGAAAAGAATTTAAAAAAAAAAAAAAAAAGTGAGAGGAGGAGCAGCGAGAGAAACTGTCGATGAGAAAAGAAAACTGAAAGAGGGCGTTTGAGTAAGAGGGCATACTTCTCCCATTTTCCTCAATTTGCTGCCTTATATGGTCAAACTGTGGAAGGGGATTTGGTAGAGAAATGCAGCTCGGGCAGCGCACGGTTTCAGTCAGCCTCATGCTGTAAAAGAGCAGAGGACAGAGGAGCAGGGTGGATGTGTGTGAGAGTCACAGACCGGACACACACACACACACACACAGCAGGACAGTGAGGACAGCTGGCAGTGTGTGAGATGCGTTATGGCGTCACAGGGCTCATGGCAGGGATAAGCAGAGGAGCTTAACACAGCCAGGAACGAGAGAGTTGCAGATGTGAGTACCCGCTATTCCAGTGTGCCAACATTCTCCATCACTCACTTTATCACTGCCATCGCCTGCGACCTGAACAGTGGCATTAACTTGTATTGGAAAGGTTTTTCAACACAACTTAAGATCTATTTTTAGTGCTTTCGGACCATTTTGAAATGCAAATTTTACTGTAACTTTTTAGCAGGTTTTCCTTTTCATGTGATCCACGTACAGAGTGATAGCTGATATACAAAAATAACAGGACCCCTGGATCAGATTAGGTATTAACAGTCCACTTGACTACACGCACATCGTGTATTCTGATCATTTACAGCTGTAGCTGGGATTATGGCGTGTGCATACCTATGCATGGTTCTGTTTTAGCACCACGTTTTATTTGTATTTTTTTTTCGTGGGATACAAGAATTGAGGCTTCTCACAGGCTAATCTATCTAAGATAGGACTGACGACCAGACCAATAAACCTCCATGCTTATGTGACTATCTAATCTCATGACCGTGATATTGAGGTGGAAAAGGGGCAGAATATGTTGATCTCATGACTTCTCTCTCTCTCATTTGTCTGAAGGACGAACGATGACGGAGCGCTACGACTGTCACTACTGTAAGGAGTCCCTGTTTGGGAAAAAGTACGTCCTGCGGGAGGAGAACCCTTACTGTGTAAAGTGCTATGAGAGCCTGTACTCCAACACCTGTGAGGAGTGCAAGAAGCCTATAGGTTGCAACAGCAGGGTAATTCAATGCCTAAATCCACTTTAATTAGAGATCTAATGTACTGTACTGTACATACAGCTGCACATTGCTGTAGACTGCACTCTTAAGGGTTCTTCACTTGCTAAAAAACAAAATCGCTCTACATAGAACCTTCTTCGATAATGAAACACTATTTTGTAACGCTAAGTCTACACAGAACCTTTTAAGTTTGATGATGTTATCTCTTTGTATAAATGACAAACACAATGCATTCAATTAGCCTATTACTGACTGCGTCACTGTCTCGTGGGGGAAATTCCCAACGTTACAAACTCTTCTGTAACTGAATATCTACAGGACTTGTCGTATAAGGACCGCCACTGGCATGAGGACTGTTTCCATTGCTTCCAGTGTAAGCGCTCGCTGGTGGACAAACCGTTCTCCACCAAGGACGAGCAGCTGCTCTGTACCGAGTGCTACTCCAATGAGTATTCCTCCAAGTGTCACGACTGCAAGAAGACCATCATGCCTGGTGAGAGAACTCGATGTGGGAATAACACAGCCTACGGTCTGGCTTTACTTTGACTAAGCAAATACTTTTCTCTTTCAGAAAATACAGACACCCCAAAAGAACACCCTCACAATATGTTCTCTATTGCAGTCTGATAAATGACTGTTTTCCAGACTGGGCAAACAGCCTAGCTCTTTGGGAGTATAAAACCGTTCTTCTGTAGAAATAAATAGATCACTATAAAACAACATGTTACACTCTCCTCTCGCCACTGGGAGAAAAAAAAATTTGGGCTGGATAATATACACAACAGATCACATCCTGATCTTTAACTCCTGCCACAGTGGGTAATGAGAGTGACAGTTGATAACGTGACTTATTAGTACACTGTTAGTACTTAAAAGGCTTGGCTTGTGGAATCGTGTATAAAACAGAGGGTTCGATGAAGATTTCATTTAGGAAACCTTCAACTGTCAAAAGAGCTCTTGAGGAAATCTTCTCCGCTAATACTGTAGACACTGCTAACAAAACAGCTTCAGAATGATCATGAATACCATAAAGCTGGTATTAATTAAGATGGTGCTTCATGAAGTTCTTTTTAGTACTTAAAAGTAATCCACTCACTCGGAGAAGGATCTCAAATCCATGGACTAAAAAACTATCCAGCAATGAAGCTTTGTCCTCCCTGTGTATGACCAATTGCACTTGGCACTGGGGATTGTTAGGGAATCTTTCTAAACTATTCGTGCTTTAAAAGATAAATTGCTTAATGTGCTCTAGTGCCTACACAGTCTTCTCCAATAATTAAAAAAACATATTGCCATATTGCATTTAAAATCTGCTGACCATGAATCACATGAACACACACCAAGCTGCGATTGCATTGGAATATATAAAAGTGTATAAAAGCACAGACATGAGCACATATCCATTCCTGAACCTGTATCTCTTTCGCAGGTTCCAGGAAGATGGAGCATAAGGGCAACAGCTGGCATGAGACCTGCTTCACCTGCAAGCGCTGCCAGCAGCCCATTGGTACCAAGAGCTTCATCCCCAAGGACAACAACAACTATTGCGTGCCCTGCTATGAGAAGCAGTTCGCTATGCAGTGTGTGCACTGCAAGAAGGTAGTCTGTTTTTAAACGTGGTTATTTGGTAAAACATCTACTCCAGAAAAACGGTGGGTTCTTTACGGCGTGGGGAATTCCGCTGCTATGGTTTGAATCCAATGCGAATCAACGGTCATCTACAGTATATCCAATGATAAAACATTTCTATCCTGATGGGAGTGTCCTCATCCACAATGAAAGAAGGTTGACTGAATGGTTTGATGAGTATAAAGTGATGTAAATCACATGATATGGGCTTCACACTCACCAGATCTCAACCCAATTGAACATCTATGGGGGAATTTTTTTTTTTTTTTTTAAACTGAGATGCTAGCTCTCTCCACCACCACCACCACCACCACCACCATCATCAAAACAGTCGTTGAGGAAATATCTTTTGGAAGAATGGTGTTCCAGAGACGTGTAGGAGCAGTTCTGACAATGGCCCAACCGTTTATTAGCATGATTCAAGGTGGTTTTTCGTTTAAATTTGTCACTTGTCTGTACGGGTGATAATACACCTCGAAAGCTGTGAATTCTGGGAATACCTCCAAGCAACAGTGATGACAGTGTGTGTCTGAAATAAGCATTTTGATTTACAATCTTGCACGAGCTGAGAATAGGTTGGACGCTTACTGAGATTCTCACGAATGCAAATGGAATTTTTTTCTCTCTAGCCCATCACCACTGGAGGCGTGACCTATCATGACCAGCCGTGGCACAAGGACTGCTTCCTGTGCACCGGCTGCAAGCAGCAGCTCTCTGGGCAGCGCTTCACGTCTCGTGATGACTTTGCCTACTGCCTCAACTGCTTCTGTAACCTGTACGCCAAGAAGTGCGCCTCCTGCACTTCCCCAATCAGTGGTACGCATGCAGCGGCTTTCTGCAACCACGAGGGAATGACAAATAGTTTAGATGTGAAATTTCAAATCTGTTAGAATAAATACTGACCAACATTAAAAAATAAATAAAATAAAAAAAAAAGATCAGGTGTGAAAATGTTCAGATGTTCACAAATGCCTATGTTTTAGGGCTTGGAGGGAGCAAGTATATCTCGTTCGAGGAGCGCCAGTGGCACAACGACTGTTTCAACTGCAAGAAGTGCGCGGTATCTCTCGTGGGCCGAGGCTTCCTGACTGAGAGAGATGACATCCTGTGCCCCGAGTGTGGCAAAGACATCTAAGAACTCATATAAGTAGAGAAACAAAAAAAAAACTAAAGCATAGCAGCATGGGAAAATCCTGATACACTTATATAAACTCTAGTCATAGCCATGGATTTTAGCACCACTGATTATAAAGGTGTATTATTTTAGAACAGGCAAATGAACTTTATCCTTTATCCTCAACGACAGCTTCAGCACTCGAGTTGAGAATACGATGAAATTTCACCAGATATATTTTCACCTACATGTTTATTTCCTTTACGGCATGAGAAAGAAGAGCTACGGAATAAAGAGCAATAATAATCCAGAAAAATATTAGCTTTTGAACTTTAAAAAATAAAGATTATGATTATGTTGCATATTAACACACTAACCGATTTAAAATGAACTCTTGATGGTGCGCCTTTATGAGTTCCTAGTTTTCCACGATCATCTAATACAATGCAATAAATAACATAAAGAGCAATAAGATTCTGCCTGGAATTATATCTGTGAAGATTTCTCAGTAATGCTTGTCCTTATCAAAGATTGTACAGTACTGCGCGAAGGTTTTAGGCTCATGCAAAGAAATGCTGTAGAGCAAAGATGCCTTCAAAAATAATGAAATTGAATGTTTTTACATTTTTTAAATAATACCATAAAGTGCAGTAAACAGAAGTAAATGAAACAAAGTCAATATTTGGAGAGAATTTTTTTTTTTTTAAAGTAGTCTCCGGTACAATGTGTGCAGTTTTATAAGGAAATGAGCTGGAAGTGTTATCGAGCGTCTCGCAGAACCAGACACGGTTCTTCTGGAGACTTTGACTGACGCACTCGCTTCTAATTTCTGCAGCGAAACCCAGCAGCCTTCATTGTGTTATTTTTTTTTTGTCTGGAAAGTGTCTCATCACTTAATCTGCTGCTTTCTTTACTGACATACAAACACTTTTCTGTAACATTTCATTCTGTGCTAGAAATCTAATGTCTCGGAAGCTAAAACGTTTTTGTACTGGCTCGATAATTTAGAAGTCATCAAATAAAAAAAAAATTCTATAACAATGTTTGTACTAAAAAAAAAATAATAAAAATAATAAAGGTGCCTAAAACTTTTGCACAGTACTGTATACATCAAAATATAAAACTAATTAAAACCTTTAAGTGTTTTTCTGGTGTCCCATTCTGAAAAAAAAACAAACAAACAGTTTCCAAAACACATAACTCACCAACATCTTAGTGATAGTGACTTAGTGCAGAAAAAGAAAGTCAACTCCTTGCCTCAGCGAGTTAAAGAGAAAGCGCCCTCTAGAGTTCCATGTGGGAAGCACTGGACTGACAAATAGGGGGGAAAAAAAAATCCATGTGCCGTTTTTATCTCCCAGCTAAACCAAATAAAATCTACTTGGTGGAATCATTTTTTTTTTTTACGCATGTCAAATGCATTCACATGTCAAGGTAAATTTAATTTCACTCCTTGTGCACACATTCAACTGAGAATTCACAACCTTTGTGCTGTCTCTGAATTCACAACGGTGTCTATTTCCCAACTGATGACAGCTATCTCTGAACAGAGCAGCATAGATCTCCTGCCCAAACTGACATTCCGGCATAAAACGTGTAGAAAATTGAATGAAATGGGAAATCAGACTTAGTTGTTATGGATATGAATTTGATGGGTTGTACAGTATAATTAGAACGATGTAAAGAACAGATCATTATTTATTCAAGTCAAAAGGACAATTTTTTTTTTTTTTTTTTTTTTTTTTACAGTGTTTAAAAGAGAAAGCCGTTCTCGTTGTCTTTTAGAACCGCACATAAAACACCGGGCAAAAGATGCTCATGAGGAAAGTCTTTTAATACTCTTTTGGCACGTCTAGGAGGACCCCGGGGAGCGTGTGGGACGGCGGAACAGCGGACATCCAAATTCAGATGCACGAGCTCGTGATCCCTTTTATGGCCTCTTCTGCCACAGGACACATGGCAGAGCGAGACACACCCGTCAGATATCGCTGAAAGGCACTTCTTCCTGTTAGCACTTCTGATAGGCTGACAGAAATCATGGCCATGTGACATGCTGAATCTTCTTTTTTACCTCAGGTGACTTGAGCTCCTATGTGAAAGCAAACAGTCGTTCATCATAACACAAAAACACAAATTCATCCCACAGCCATGGCTGTATACATTCAAAGAGAATATTACAGAAGCATGATAATGGGGGAAAAACAATTGTATTGTATTTATCCATCAGCATCTTATGTCTCCACACATCTCTGTCGACAGTTAAAAGCTAGTCAACAAAGTCTATCGATCTAAAATACAGAGCAGAGGATAAAATCGGTCACCTCTGATCATTTCTGATGAGTGTATTTTAAGAAGGGGAAGCCTTTATTCGGTACATATACATCACGGCAGAGTGAAATTCTTCTCTTTTGTTAGGAAGTTAATGCCAGAGCGGACGGTCGGCCATGATACGGTGCCCCTGGAGCAGAGAGTGTTAAGGGCCCAACAGTAGCAGTACTGTGGCGTAAACTCCCAAGCTTCTGATCAGTAACCCAGAGCTTTAACCGTTACATTAACGAGCTGCGTTTTCTGCGTATTCTATTATATACTATGTGTATTTTATTCGAACACATGAGACACATTATCTTAGGGTTAGCATGCTAGACAAACCGCATAATAATAATAAATATAATTCCACACTGGCTGAGAGGATGAGTAGACATCCTGTATGACTGTATGAGTAGACATCCTGTATCCTGAGTTTAAAATAAAAAGAGAAACTCCCCAAGATTCCATCATGAGTTCTCTAGTTCAACAACTTTATAACTGGGTAAAGATACAAATTCCACAACGAGGAGAAATCAGCTTTCGTTTACTATCTTTCTACCAAATTAGACAACAGATGAATGCCTGACCCGCTCAGCGTGAAAAGGGCTAAAACGTTGGAATTTTTTTTTCTCATTTTCAGTATAATATCTTTCATGCTCTCATTCCTGTTTACTTCGTTTACACTCTCATGAACCATTTTCTGATTGGTTGTGGCTCCTGCCAGGCGTTTGACGTACGTAAATGAGCTGGTGTATCATGCATGTGTACAAATTTACGACAGCGCTGACGGTGAATAGGACGACTCACAGCAGCTCAGAAACATCATAGTATACCGGGGGGGGGAAAAATCCTACACACCATAGCTTTAATTTCTGCACTGCAAGCGTTGTAGTAGCAGTCTATTTCCCGGAGTTTGTTCATTAAGACTCTGTAATATGTTATGTATATACACACACAGTGGCCACTTTATTAGGAACATTGTACTAATACTGGGTTGGGCTGTCTTCGATTATACCAACACCACCAGCCTGGACTGTTGACAAGGCAGATTGGGATTCATGCTGTTGATGCGAAATTCCAACCCAGCCATCTCCAAATTGAGATTAATCAGACCACCAACGTGTTTCCAATCTTCAGCTGTCCATTTCTGGTCAGTCTGCGCTCACTGTAGCCTCAGATTGTGATACAAAAAATAAATAATGTATGTGAACATGAACAGAACATGCTGCCACGTTTAGTTGATTGGATAATTGAAGAGTGTTCCTAATAAAATGGCCAGTGAGGCAAGTATCCAGGTTCTGATTAGTTGAACCGGTTTATAAAGTGCTATAATGAGCACTGTACCTAAAGCACATTAGTGGAGATGTTCTGACTGTACTCACAGGGCTGTCAGGCACTCCTGAGCTTGTTGCTCCTCGCTTTAGCTTTGTGCTCATGCAGTCGGACTGTAACGAAGATGGAGCCGAGGAGCTATTCATGCTGCCGTTTCCTGTAGGACTCCTGGCACTTCCTGCTGAGGCCCGGGAGGAAGATGAGTTTGTGGAGGACCCTGAAAGTTTACGTATAGGGTTACTAATATTGATGCTGGAAGGTGGGGACTTTAAGCGATCTGTAGGTGGTAAATCATCCACTCTCTTTAGCTTAATGCTGCCAGTTTTGGTGGAGCTGCCATCAAACACGATCAAGGGCCGCTTCCTGCCACTGTCTCTGCTCGAGCTGGTTGTAAACAAAAGATCAGAACAAAAAGGCCATGTGTTAAGAGGAAATACAGGGAAGGTTTATACACTGTTTCACATGAGTATTAATAACATGACAAACTTCCTGGATTTGGTCACCTGTGTGCAGTGGTCGAGCTCTCGCGTGGATTTGTTTTCTCCACTCTTTTCCCCCACCTGTTATTGGGGAGTTCTCTCTGTGGTAGTGGGATAACATGCTGGATATACAACTCTGTGAGGTGGTCAGGGTCTTCACTGTCTTCTGTCTTTATCTTTTTCTGGAAAAGGAATTTCAGAAGGTGGTAATTCACTTAACTGAATGTCTTGTATAATAAACATTGTATTTAATTTTTTTTTGTAAATAAAAATCAAACCAACATTAGCAACCTGCAATCATAATCACTGGAACATATATAATGGTGATGATGTACCGATCTTGTGCTGAATATCAAGATCAATCAATACCGTCCTGAAGACCTTCCCCATGTCAGAAAACTTAAACGTTACACCCTTCCATCTGACTGTTACAAAGTGCTGACACTGGAGACTCCTTCCAACAAAAAAAAAAGCTAAATAAACATCTCCTCCGGAAAAACTTCAACTGCACAAATGTATATGTCTATGTCAAACATATCGAGTGTTTTAAATCAATTTATGTTGAGCAAGGGTTCTCAAACCTGTCCTGGAGGACACATTTTGTATGTCTGTCTTATTTGACACACCCTATTCAGGTCTTGCAGTCTGTACTAACATGCTGATGAGTTGAATCAGATGTTAGATTAGGGAGACATTGAAAATATGCAGTGCTGTGGGTCCTGAGAAGGTCCTTGAGAAGCACTGATATAGAGAGCCAGATTAGGAATCCCAGTATAAAGTGCTCCTATACAAACAATAACGTATTTATGCTGCCTTCAAGTCCACCACCAATACTCATAATTACAACTCTGGAACTAATATTTTTCCATGAGCCTCGACTGTCCTAATTGGGGCCGTGTCAATAAAGCAACAGTGGCCTCCAAAATGAAAGTAACATCTACAGTAGACGATAAGATAAACTTTATTTATCCCACACTGGGGAAATTCCCTAGTTACAGCAGCTCAATTACACAAAACACAGTGAAAAGCTAATTTATCCACCTTAACAGTTCAGTTCTTTATGTTCTTTTGGCACACAAAAAAGAGAAAACAATAGACGTTTTCGCAAGCCCTCCGTTATTATTATTATTTTCAACCAAAACCACCCGAACACACGTCGTAATTACCATTTCCGAACTAGTTACGCATGAATTTCCGAGGAGAACTTGAAGGCATCACTGGAGCGCAAGCATTTTAATGTAAAATGGCTTCTAAACTCTGATTGGCTAAACCGCATTCGAAGCCGTTGTAAAACCCTCGCTATGCTCACACCTGTGACCGCATCACCATAAATGAATGATGTATTCATGCGCCCCGTTTTAAACCATTACAACGGTTCCCCTAAAGCCTGTAGTGTCCACGCTATGCCCTAACGCTTGCTCGTTATGTTGCTTAGCAACCAGATCTTACTGTTCATATACTACACTGCGTGGCGGAAGAAGAATCATTGTTATTTAGTGCGAATTTTTATAAACAATAAACTAAAATATTTATATAACATTAGGTTTTTACAATCATTGTTTTGGCACCGTTTCATAAGAGCAATACTATTAAACCAAGTCGGTTACTACTATCGCTTTTAATAAATAAACAAAGTGAGCTTAGCTTTGGCTAATCGACAGCTTGGTTAGTGATCTACAGGAGACATGTACACTTTTATCTAACCTCGTGTAAGACGAGTTTGAGAAAATCCCGAGACAGAAGTTCGGGGTGCAGCAACAAGTCTGTTTCTGAGACGTCTCCATCAGAATTTCTCATTTTTTCGTCCCGTCTATTCCTGCAGGATGCCATTTCTACTTCCGGAGAAACACGGAAGTGTCCCCCCTCCCCCTCCTTTTTTTTAAAATAACTATTACCTGAGCGCCTCCGACTGGTCTGGTGGAAAACCCTTTGTATTTTGTCTTGTGGGAGACATGTAACTATCTTATCGAAGGGCAGTACTAAATGGAAAAAAAAAGATCTTTAAACAAAATAATAACAACTTACACTGATCATCCCGTTCAAAAGTTTACACCCCCCTGGCTCTTAATGTATCGTGTTACCTTCTTGAGCATCAGTGAATGTTTGCACCTTATGTAATAGTCGTGTACGAGTCCCTCAGTTGTCCTCAGTGTGAAAAGATGGATCTCAACATCATATAGCCGCTGTTGGAAAGGGCTCAAATATGCAGAAGATGCTGGAAAAGCAAAGAATGTGCAGGACCTGGAGGATTTTTCTGAAGAACAGTGGGCAGTTTAACTGCTCAGGACAAACAAGGGACTCATTTACAACTATCACAAAACATAAACACAGTCGTGGATCATCTAGGTAACGACACAGTATTAATAATCAAGGGTATGTAAACTTTTGAACGGGGCCTTTTTTTTTTTTTTATAAATTCAGCTATTATTGTGTCTTGTGGACTATATGTAAACATTTGTTATGTGAAAGAGCTTATTCAGGTCAGAACTAAATAAAAAACAACATGGGATTTTTATGATCCGTCTTATTTTGTTAACAGTATTAAGATTTATCAGATTCTACAGGGGTATGCAAACTTCCAGGCACAGCTTTTATATATATATATATATATATATATATATATATATATATACACACACATACATACACACACACACACACACACACACACACACACACACACACACACACACTGCAGTCGGAAGCTATATTCAGATGCATATTAAATTAGAAAAAGTAAAGTTAGAAAGTAAAATTAAAGTAGAACACAAGCCTATGAATCTGACCATATGTTTAGACTTATAAATATTACACAACAGAACTTTAGACAATTTTCCATAACATTACAGTGGTGCTTGAATGTTTTTGTCCCATTTATTTAATTGGGTTCTCTTTGTCTACTTTTAAAACCTGTGTGAAAATCTGATGATGGTTTAGGCCATATTTATGCAGATATATAGAACATTCTAAATGGTTCACAAACTTTTAAGCACCACTGAATAAGTAGTAAAAGTATCCTTTCTAATGCAGACAGCCATTAATGAGAGGGGGAAATCAAAATAATTAAAATAGAAATCAGATGGCATTCAGTACCTGGAAGATTGTCAGTAATTTCAGAACTTACTGACCTTTTAGCAGAGTTCATACATCTTCAGTAACCTCTTTGTCATGGTCAGTGTTCAGGTCGAATCAGAGCCAGGAACACTGGGCGAAAGGTGGGAATATCTACCAGAAGGGATTCCAGTCCAATACAGGGCGCTATGCACGCACGCATGCGAACACACACACACACACACACACACACACACACACGGGGCAATTTAGTGTAGCCAATCCACCTACCAGTGTGTTTTTGGGAGGTGGGACGACACCAAGAAAGAAAGAATCTTTATGTACTCATTGCCTATTTCTGTTCCAGAATGCTTCCTGCACTTTGAGAACCATGACATCATGTATAACCTTTGCAATATAGGCTTAATCATGAGGCATTTTTGCATTATTGCATTATTTTATTGCAGTATTTCAATTCAGAAAATTCACAACAGCTGCTTTCTTTGCCAATATCCATGGTTTTAAATTGCTGTGATTCTTTCTAAACATGTAGCATATAACAGAAAAAAAAAACCCCAAAAAATGGTGGCTTCGCTTTGATTGTATTGCACTGATGAACTGTGACAAAAAATGTAACAAAATTTGCTTGTCCATGATGTGTTTCTGTGTTAGGTCAAATTACAACATGGGATTTTATTTGCTAAATAGTATGGGTGCTTTTTCCCCCAGCTGAAATGTACATCTTAAATAATCCTCACCAGTAACTGTAAAGGATGCAATAACTGGTATCTGTGTTGTTGAAATAAATGTTTTGAAATTCTCATTGTATCGCTTGCAGGTGTTGGTCAGGGAATGCAAGTTTTATGTTTCAGATGGACTGTGAATAAATTAAAGTGTAACCGCATTTCAATTTCCAAATTCAAATGCTAAACTGCAGACTGGGTCTCAGTGCTACAGATATAAATATTGCTGGGTCTTATGCGCCTGTGACTTCGACCCGGGACCTTGGGGTAGAGCCTGCAAGTCTTGGGCATGAAATCTAAACAGGCTTCACGAAATTTGCGGATCCTCCAGCAGTAGATGACGGGGTTAAATACGGCCTTTAGGTAACTGAGCCACAGAGCCCCTATGCTGACTGGATAAAATGCTGGACTGAAGTAGAAGCGGCGACTGAAAACAGCCAACAGGCTCACCACTGTATGAGGCAGCCAGCACACAGAGAAGCCAATAAAGAGGATCAGGATGGTGGTGAAGGCCCTGGTTTTGAAGCTCATGTCCACGTTGACCTGTGGGGGGCGCTGCAGACCCGTAAGACCCAGCTTGAGCCCTGCGCAGTCTTCAGCAACATGCGTGTGGATGCGCAGTGCATTTCTCCGCACTGTGTTCAGAATGCACATGTAGGAGTACAGCATGACACTAAATGGAACAAAGAAAACTGCCACTGCTAACAGCACCATGTAACCCCGTTCTGCCAGTGAGTCACTATATCCCAGGATACACTGGGGCACCCGCTCCACGATGATCCCAGCCCTCCAGTTTACAACTGATGGAAGTGCCACACAGAAGGACAAAGCCCATGAGGCTGCGATCAGAACTTTGGCACGATGTGGTGTTAACTTGTCCTGCCTCTGCACGATGATGAGAAAGCGATCCACGCTGATGATGAGCAGGATGGAGACACCCTCCAGGACAAAGAACCAGTAAAGCATGACGGAGGCTCGGCAGAATCCTACTCCGAAACTCCAGTCCGTGGAGGCCACAGTCACAGCGGTGAAAGGCATACACAGCAGAGAGAGCATGATGTCTGAGAAGGCTAGCGTGGCTAGAAGCAGGTTGATAGCTGATCGCATTGCTGGCTTCTGATAGACGATCAAACACACTACTGAATTGCCCAAGAAACCAATGGTGATCATGAAGATCATGATGGCAGCCAAAGCCACCCTAATCACGACAGGAATTAAACTAATTTCAACCTTCTGCAGCTCAGGCTCTGCTGGTCCAAGCAGTCCACATTGTTCCAGAGAGCTGGCATTACATACAGACATAGCATATGCTACCAAGATATATCAGTCCATGTTTGAAGAGTTGGCTCTAATCCTTTGCCATGGTCCACTGATCAGTCCTTTTGGCAATGTACAATTAAAATAACCTAAAACAAAAGAGATTATGAGGCATATGTACAGTATATTAATACAATTCTGCATTTATATCAATTATAAGGTCCTATCTTTCTCTGTTTTGTGATATTAGTGTTATTTATATGCGTTATTATGTGTGATTATTATTATTATTATTATTATGCTTATACTGATTTTCTATGTTTAGATATGGGTCTAAAGAGAGTTTCTACAAAATAACTATGGACATGATGTCTTTTCATAGCGTTTCTTTGACACTAGACTGAGTTGTTGTTGCTTTTGGGGTTTTGTTTTTGTTATCAGCAGATTATAAATATGGTCATTAAAGAATGTCCATTGTGATCATTGATTGGTTGGCATTTGATACGCACCCAGTGGCCAAGGGTTAAGAAAGTGTATGAAAAAATGACCTCTTTACAACGTAGCTGCACTGAATTGCAAACCCTGAAGGTTGCTGTAACAGAGCGGCTGTTTCCTTTCATTTTTTTCCTTCTACTTAATTTATTTCTGCTAGAATCATTTCATTGTAAAACCTGTTCTTGCTGAAACAGTTCATTGAATTATTGTAATGAGAACAATATGATATCTGAGTGAAATTTTAAATACAGTTTATCTTTTCTGGTCTAAATGAGTATTCCCAAGAATAGAGACCATGCAGATTAGGATTGATGTTTATCTAGGAGAAAATAACAAGATCGCACAAGCAGATGCTTAATTAAAGCACTCAGTTAACTGATTAGAAAAGGAAAATGTAAAAAAAAATGTTAACTCGTCACTCAAGACCCATCACTTAAGACTCTCTCTAATGTTCTGTTAGCCCCGTTCTTACCAAATAGAGCTGAAACATTATTCAGATCTATATTTAACATAACAAAATTCGACATTTTTTACATTCGACCCAGAAATCCTATTCTTACAACTACTCTTGAGTGATTAGTATGAATCGCAGGGTGTAGTGCATGCCTAAACACTCAGATAGACAGTACTGTGACAAAGATTAGATTAAAAAAAAAATAAATAAATTCTATGCACACTCACCCAACTGATACTCCAGTTGTCATGGTTACTATGAGGACAGGAAGGGCATTTAGTGCTATGGAAAAACTGAACAGAATTCAACACCCTCCTGTCGTGTACACAGAGTCAAACACTTCCAAGTTAAAACATCCAGGGACCTGTGGACACAGAAATAAGCAGAAGTTAATGTAATATTTTCCTTTTGGCTGTGAAGTCTGGTGTCTTCAGATTTCCATGTTTACTTGTAGTGAATTCAGAAACTCTTAAACTCTCTTTACAGCAAACACTGTGTTCATCAACCCCAACTGATCACTGTGGTCAGTAACATGCATGATCATTGCCAACACTTCTTTATCAATTAGTTCTACTGATGTGTAGGTAACTTCACTTCACGGAAGGAGCGGAAAGGTAATGGATACACTTTCAGAAGCTTGGATGGGACTGAATGTAGCATGCAAGGGCTATTTAGAAATGTATTTTTCCAAGAATAGTTGAAAGTAGGTCAAAGTGTTATAATATTGAACACAGAGACTGCAGCACCTTGCTGTCCTGAGAGATCGGTTACAGATTAGCACAAGTATTTTATTGTTATTACACTTAAACTCCAGTCTATCACTCCATCACATCCCTGTACTTGTGATAGTCTAGAACGGAGCTCTTTATAGTCCAAATACGCAAAAAAAACAACAACAAACGTTTGCAAAAACATTTCTAGTTATTTCCCCTTTAACAACTTTGATCTCTTTACTACATCTGCTTTGCATTAGATTAGATATACATTTGGCCCAATCTTAAATTGATATACTGACAGTACATCCTTGTTATATTTAGTAATCTACAGAACACCTGACCCGAACAAATCCATCACAGTATTAAGATGCACTGTTAATTATTCTACCAACTAGATAAAGGTGCCAACTCTTGTTTAACCTATGAGCATAGAGTCAGAGATCCTGGACATTCACAACAATCCAGTAATTATAACCTTAATCATACAATGACATTATTTCCAGGTGCACGGTGGCTTAGTGGCGCCTCACACTCCCAGGGTTGGGGGTTCGATTCCTGCCGTGTGCGAAGTGTGTGAAGTGCATGTTTCCTCCGGGTACTCCGGTTTCCTCCCCCAGTCCAAAGACATGTAGGCTGATTGGCGTGTCCAAAGTGTATGAATGGGTGTGTGAATGTGTACGTCATTGTGATGGACTGTACCCCTCCTTGTGCCCGATGCTGCCTGGGATAGGCTCCAGGTTCCACGTGACCCTGTAGGATAAGTGGTATAGAAAATGGATGGATGGACATTATTTCCAGCAACATTTGTGTGCACACACGGACATAGGGTCCACTTGAACACCATTCAGAAAAGCCACTTAAATCGTTGCTGCATCACGTTATCAACTTGTTGCTTAGATACCAGAGATAACGTGTGGCTGTAAAGACCCACAGCATAACTGCATCAGGGCTAAACACGTTTCTATGTGCATGCATTCACTGAATTCTGGCACATTTAAGCTCCAGCCCGCTGTATGTCTCACCTGTTGCGCTATTTATTTATTTCACTGACCAGGAATAAACATCTAAACAACATCTAAAATAAAAAATAATAATAATAAAATAAAAATAAAGGCATATAAAGGCATGTAAAGGCATAGCTTAAAATTCTCTATGAATTCTCTATCGTTTCATATTCAAGATTATGTTGTGATTATATTGCGCATTATTTAATTTCAGCCCGACGTACAAAAGTGCACGCGCTCGCTTTTAATCGAAGTGGCTCGTGACTGCGCGTTAAACACAAACATGGGTTCTCAATTGCGTGAAAGGCAAAATGATACAAAACAAACAAACAAACAAACAAACAAACGAGATAAAGATCTTGTTTCAAAATGAACCCATGCAACGCATTATTCTGCACGGATCCTGCTCTACTCTGAACGGCCAGTATATGAAACGCCATAGAAAACATCGCCATGGTTTACTCGCCTCGTGCACGCGCATATGCGTTTAACATTACACGACACTTATGCAAAGAAATAAAACACACAATACCTCTTTTGCCAACGATATAAAAGAGCGTAGATCGTCGTCTTTTAACTCTCACCTGTCTGTTAAGCTATACTATAGAAAGCTAAATCTCTCTCTCTCTCTCTCTCTCTCTCTCTCTCTCTCTCTCTCTCTCTCTTATGATTTGCTCATGATCAGAGCTCCATCAGTCTACACCTGTCCAGTCTCCCAAGCCATAAAAGTGCAGGCTCTGAGGGGGGGGGGCGGGGGGTGTCAAGAACCGCCTATGTAGCAGGCAATGTCTAACACCCTGGCACCATTTGCTTTATTATAACTGATTTCTGGATTCGACAAAATCAAGATACACTTCCAAAGAAATCTTCCGTCAGTCTGCTTAACCCAGGCCCATCATAGGGCAAATGTGGGGCGTTTACTCACCAGTGTTCACTTAACATGTGAATAAACAAGTGCATGTCACGTGTTATGGCAGTGGGGAACGTGAACCATTGGCCATCACACCTGATGACTGTCACTAGGGAAACCATTCAGTCTCCATCCAGTCCATGAAACTGTCAGCAGTACACTTTGTACCCTCTGACGTCACACTGACACACTAAGACCCACACAGTATGATTCACACACACACACACACACACACACACAGCTCCCACCCACAAGCCCCATGCTCACGCTCTCGAAGGATTTACAATGAGCTTATGTTTTAATTATGGGGTGCAGGTTAACAGCTTAAATATGAATGCTGTAAATGTTATTGAGAGAGTGTGCCGTGCTGTCTGAACTCCTAAACTAAACTGAAGAACATCCTACATCATGTTACAGGACTTTCATTACGTTACATTTTACTTTCAATGCTGTTACTGTAAGTTCTTTCTTTGGTGTTGCTGAACTGTCCTGAATTTGCCTGTGCTGTAGTCAAATCTGATAGTAATGCTTAAATATGCTTTTTATCTGTTTTGTGGTGAAAAGCTTGTAAATAAGGGCTATATGGAGGCAAAAAACTTAAGATGCAAAACTTTAAATACAGGGTTGTGCATTAACTGATCATCTACTTGACACAATTGGTTTATGTATTTATTTTTTAGTTTCGTTTTTAATTCTTTTTATTTTATTATTTAAAAAATAAAATAAATGATATATATATATATATATATATATATATATATATATATATATATATATATATATATATATATATATATATATATATATATATATTATCAGAGACTGCCTTATCAGTTTATTCCTCCCTGTCTGACTAGGATATACTAATGCTATAAAACGCTGTCATTATCTTCCTGACCAGAAGATGGCCCTGTTGTCAAAGTAAAATTCTTGCACGCTTCAATACAATACTGTACATTCTCAGTATTTATAATGTGAAATTAACGAAACCACCATCCACCATCATTTCACCAAATGGGTTATGTAGTGAGCTCAGAGCAATACACAGTATTACAATGTTCCAACAAGTAGCTTTTATTTATTTATTCAGTAAAACAAAAGCTGGCACACATGACTTAAACGGAGGGTATTTGAACTGACAAAAAAGTAATCCTGGAATTTCCAGGAATGAGAACCTTTTCACTTGTTTTGCAGCCTGTGAAATGACTATACAGAAGAATGTTAAAGAGAGAGAGAGGAGATATACTTAATCACGACACAACATGGCAACTTTAATTTTAATATAATACAGTTTGGTTTAATGCAACGTTTACTTTCGGCCCACGGCCCTCGATCAAGCTTGATTTTTGGCCCTTCATAGGAGAAAGTTTGGGCACCTCTGCTGTAGTACAATTACTCCCAACAAACAGAATAAAACTTTGTCAAATTAACTTCAGATTTTATCATTCCATTATGGGTGAATATGACTAGGAATAATTAATACAGTTGTGAAGACCAAAAGTAGAAATGTGAATATACCGTTCCTGGATAAGCTTATAGGTTAATAGGGAATATAAACAGTTGGAAAAGTGGAATAGCGCTATAATATCAACAGCACAGTTAAACTAATGACGAGGATTAGTCATATTACCTACCCGTTCTATTTGAAATAAACATTTTATGTCATATGAACAACTGCAGTTGTGAATCAGTCCGAATAGGTTTTCAGACTGCCCTACTCCAATTCATATATGACTTTTATAAAGAGTCCTACTGGATTCAATCAACACAGCAAATACATACAGTATAGCCTATGTTAACACATACATTGCTAAAATGTGGATATAACCAGTTAAGAGGTACAATTACAGGTGCATATGAGTCTGAAGAGGTTTGTGGGGCAAAGTGGACTAATTCTTAATTCTGGCTGTCAGTAACAACAATTCAATGTAACATCAATAAATTATACCTCATACAGTTCGGGAACTACCAAGAGAATAATAGGCTATTTCAGTTATCTCAGCTTATAAACTGTAGGTATACATATATCTCATAATCCATTAGTTCATCAGCAAGATAGTCTCAACACAAAAACAAGGAAACATGTTAGTTATTTAGCTGGCGTGTTTTTTTTTTTGTTTGTTTTTTTTTGCTGAAATTTATTGATGAATCGAATTAGCTAGTTAATATTTAGTCTATGATCATAACAACTATTGAAACTGAAATTTATTTGGTTAAGGTTAATTAATATCTGCATATTCTAAGAGTTCCTTTCAACTACTTGGCTAATGTTACTTACTAGTAAAGAATTATAAGTATTCATTCATTCATTCAAATAATGCACCACTCTGCCTTGTCCAATATCAAATCAAGCATTTCAGAGGGAGAGGCAGGATTATAAACCCTCTTCTTCTTCTTCTTCTTCTTCTTCTTCTTCTTCTTCTTCTTCTTCTTCTTCTTCTTCTTCTTCTCCTCCTCCTTCTTGTTTAACCAGGGTAGATACATTAAGATAAAAATCTCTTTCACAAGCAAGCCCTGGCCTTGAAAGCAGCACTGTAGTTACTACAGAATACATTACAACACAGGACATAGATAATTGCACTCAATTGCACCTGCCGGTGTGCTGTCGGTATTCCTCCCAGACATCTAAACTTCACTGAGTCAGTGATCAGTTCCACGGTGTTTTATGACCCATCAAGTCCATCATCATTCAGCTTTCAAAATAGCTAAAAGTATCATACATCAAGTGACAATGAATTCAGACCTGTTGCCCACACATCTGAGGCCCTCTCATTCTTGCTCATCTAGAATTATGCATACCACCACAGCAGTTGTCCTACTGAGATGACAGATCTGTTGAGGATATGGATAAAATGACTCGGTCTAAGTCTTCAACATCTGGAGCTTCCTAACACCAAATCTTCATAAACTTCTGTTCAGAATTGTATGCAGTTAATCCAGGGAAATGCTGTTCATACAGTTCTGTTCTACAATCGTAAAAAGCTTCCCTTCACTATCACTGTGTAATAATACAGACAGCCACAGAGGAAGCTTGAACTGAGTGTGAGCAAGGCCTCTGACATGATCAGATGACTACTTCAATCAGTGCATGAGGAAAAGGCCCACAAAGATAATCTCTGACCCCTTTCACCCAGCACACCTCCTACTTCAATCCTTTCCCTCTGGTACTAATGATAAAGACATTTTAATTTATTAAAACGAGCTTCTTCTGGACTGGATTCGATCCATTAGACAGCAGAGAACATACTGCTGCATGTTTGCAATATGTTCCACACTCAGTTTATTATATTTGCACACCTTGATTTACACAGTTATAGCTTACAATCAATGTTATGCCCCTCCAGCTTGTCAGTGGCATCATTTACAGTGTAACTGTGCATGATGTTTATTAATACCAGACTCAAGTACCACCAACACTGTAGTGTGGCAATAAAGAATCTCGAAAGAAGATTCGGATTCGAATATAGATGTTAAAAACAAACAAACAAACAAAAAAAACTTTAGATGTACTGGAGTCTAGTATCAACTGTTATAGGACATCGATGCCTTTTTTTTTGTAATTTGGCTGGTATGTAAAAGAATGTTCTCGTGCAGTCCGAAATCAAATTGTTAAGCCTTTTCTTCTTAGATTTTTTCCTATGCAAAATGTGCAATATGATATTACAATTAAAGTAAACTTTATAGTAACTATTCAAGGTCAAGTATTTAATGTTGTGTAAAAAAAAACAAACAAACAAAAAACATTTATGTTCCAGTTTGTAATGACAAATTATCATTTAAAAAAGATCAGGAACATTGCCTGTGTTCACCGACAAAATATTTATTTTGTTTCTGCCATTATGCTGAACAAGGACAATAAGAACAACTGTGGGAAGAATGGACTACAAAAAAATCCTGCAGTAACTGGTCTGCCAGAGGCTACCATGTGTTCTGAGTGATGCCGAATACCTCTGACCTTAACCCTGCTCCAGTATTCGACAACTTGGCCATGAGAACTGGTAGAATGGACAGGTTCTCACTCTCCTACCCGCTTGTCCAACACTGAGCTGCCCATTATACCACCTGCTGATTATAGCCTAACATTCATCTTTCTCCCTGCCATCATGTATCTGGCAACACCATGCTTAGAGTCACTTTCATTTAGGCACGCCTTCTCCTAACGAATCTGTTCATTAACAGCCAGTATTTGGAGGGAATAAACGTATGGAGGTAACAAGAAATTGAAACAAATCAGCAGGCCAGATCAATTAGCGGTGATATTTCTGATCTGTAAATGAATGGATGATTAATGGCTGATAACAGAATCCACGCTGATTCCTGTGAACTCTAATTCACCATTCAACAGATGCTGGCAGTGCGAGCCCAGGTTGGACATTTCTTCTAGAGTAAATATGCTGGTATTTATGTTGACGGCACGAAAAAAAAAAAAAAAAAAAAAAAGCCTTTCTGTTACACTACCTTGAAAAACCTTTAAAAAAAAAAAAACTGGGTTTACTTTTTCACTGAAAATGTTATTGTACTTTAATGAATTACTGAAGGTTAAGGCTATATTCCTATAGGAATGTACCATAAAAATTCTTTATCTAAGAAAGCATACTTTAACTGCCACTAAAGTATTGTCTGGCAGTTAGTGTGTCTAAGTAGTTAATCTAATTAGTGAATAAAGTGTCAAAGCAAATTATAAGACTTTGGATATATGTAATTCTTTGCTTGTGTTTCCTCATGTGTAAGTCACTTTGGATAAAAATGTCTGCTAAATGAGTAAATGTAAATGTAATACTGGGATAAATGTACTTTTTGTTCATGATCTCCGAAATAAGTGTGCTATTGAATCTCACAGAACGTTATTTTATTCCACAACGCTGTTGAATTCTCGAATCTGATTGGTCGAAAGGTCTTCATTAATTTTCTCGAACAGCCCGGCTCTGACATTAATGCTAATTAAAATATGTCATCATTTCTATAGTTTGTTCCAGATTATGCTGGAATAAACAGAATAATCTTAGGTGTGTGTTGTTATTTGACGAATTAAAATCTAAGTAAGGAGACGTTTATTTAACATTTACTGTATGGAGGTTTTATCAGGTACCGGTGCTTTTTTATGGTCAGGTTTTCCGCCACGGTCCTCAGGACAGAGGGCCGTGCACTCAAACAATCAAACAATTATAGTTTCATTGCTATAAAAATGTGCATAAAGGAATGGATAGCTTGTACTTGTGTAAAGCCTCGTGCCATGTACAGCCTTTCACCATGTAAATAAAGATTAAAAGCACCAGTGTTTTGGAAGATCCTTCTGTTCTCATCAACAGTGCAACCCACTAACAGTGCCATTCCAGTGACCTGCTAGTACCGACTCTGTTAGTCAGAAACATGCTTGTATTGATCATGATGGTTGATTATGAATTTTTAGTTGAGATGTCTGTTGTATAGTGGTGGAGGACTTATAACCATGTGATTAGCGTGAAAAAGAATCAGAGCGGGTAAGTGTGTCCTGTGCGTTGCTTGTCTTGAAAGCTTGCTTCTCTATACAGATTTAGTTCACTGATTCATTTGTTTAAAAGCTCTATTTTTTTTCTTTAATGGTGCCTCTGGATGGTTACCTGGTTAACATACTCCTTGAGTAGATGCTTGAAAGAAAACCTTGACTTCAACATATGAGAAAGCGTTAATATCGTCTGGTCTTCCAAATATTGCTGATAAGAAATACACCTCATTCTGCCTTCTCAGATAGCTTGTCTTATATATATGTAATTCTGAATGGGTTTTGACTGGGGACACACTGGACAGTTGCTAACCTAAAATGTTGAGACTGTAACCGTATACCCACTGAATTTGAATTTGTTGTTTGATTGAAAAAGTCAAGAAATTAAAAGAACTTCAACCCTCTGTAAAGATATATCATGTAAGTATGTCTCATACACTGTATCGGTATCATGAGAAAACCATGAAAGTATACTCTCTGTAACAGAATTGCAGGATTCATACATTGGATACCCATGTGTTTACAACTTAGATATAAGCCTAACACTTTTTTTTGCTAGTACTAAAAGGCTTCTGCTGTGAACCACTGAGGTAGTAAGATTAGTTATCCCCTTCACTGAGCACTACACTCTTATTTTCTAATAGCTTTAGCAGTCAGTGGCATGGATAATAAGATTGCACTGAACACCACCTTCATGCCTAAATGTGATTTATCCCTTATGGACTCAACTATAAACTCAGACACAGACAGAACATTGTAAAAAAAAAAAAAAAAAAAAAAAAAAAAAAAAAGGGGGGGGGGGGGGGGGGGGGCTTAAAAATGCTTATGATTTAGCCAGGCATTTGAAATGAACAGTTGAAAATAGCTTGAATTGCCACAAATGCCAAAACAAAAACAGGTCCTGATATTGGTTACAAAGTCAACATAAATAAAAGGGAATAACCCATTTTATCTCTCTCCCTAATCTTGAGGAATTCAGAATACATGAGTATGAAAGGTTGGGAAGATGCACGATGGTGCAGGATAAATTTTCCTTTCCACTACTCTCCCTTTTTCATTTTTGCTAAAGCAAAAAAAAAAAAATGCTGAAATACATACACGCACAGATATTTTTGATATAATTAATTCAAATATAAACATAGATTCCTGCAATGAGAGGGTGTGGATTTGACCTTTCCTCTCATTCTGGCTTCAAATAGTTCAACAAGGTGCAATACTTGACTAATAAGGAAACAAAACTCACTACTCGGTGCTCTCTGTGTTCCTTTCGCATAAACCGCATAAAAATGTACTCATACACCAGAGTTCTGGATCTGCTTCCAATTATCCACACTGTTGCAATTCAATTAAGTGAAATTAACAAGGTCATTAAATATCTGTTATGTAATATGCGATATCATATGTACTGTACTGCCGTATTTAATGCCATATTGAAGCCTCTACAGAGCTGAATGATCCTGAAGTGTGGGTATCTCAGACATCTAGCATTTACATATTTAACACTGATCTGCCTTACAAGGCACAGAGGGCAATGGGGTTAGAAGGTGGGAACAGTTTAGCTGTCAACACACTTCAACTGGACACAGCAACTACAATCAGGTTAATCAGTGTTTGTTTCCTGTGGAGCGCCAAGTCTGGGTTTACAATGTGGCAATAATTAACAGTGAACACAGGATAGCAGCAACCCTGCACTGCTATGAATATGCCAAATGACTGAGCATTTATATTAGTGTGTGTGTGTGTTCGTGTGTGTATTGGGGGGGCACTATACACGTATACATTTTGTTTTCTTCCACTGGGAGTTTTTTTTTAATCCCATCACTTTAATGGCAGAGCCTAAATAGCAGGATTAGCACATGATGCACAATAACCATCTAGTCTTCATCACTTCTGCACAAGGTTTGGAGAACAATTACCAGCAATTAAACGACTGCCAGTTATATAAAGAGATAATTATGTCCTTGGTGTATTGCACCAATTAACTACTTTTATTCCAACCGCCAAGCTGCTCTGATTTGCAATGTGTGGCCCGTTTCAAACAGCTTAAACAACAGAAATTCTTGCACTTGTCCCTTTTAAATGAGGGGATATGATAGCCTAGAAACTGAAAAGTGTCCTCTTGTCTGGGAAAAGGATTTTGTTGATTTGTTTT
>NC_030421.2:32191386-32266386 GCF_001660625.3 Ictalurus punctatus
AAAATTGTGTCAGCCTATCAGATTTCTCAATGTGCTGTTCTGTAGGCAGTTTTAATAACCACTGTGGCAGCCTACGAACTGTATAGATTTCGTAATGAAAGCAGGAGAGGAGAAGGGTGTACATGAAAGGCTACTTCTATAAGAGAAAGGTCACATCTCGCAACATTTCGGGAACTTCATGAAATACTCCAAAGGTGGGATTCCGGTAAAAAATAGAAAGCAAGTTGATCACCACTGAGAATTCATACTGTCAGATTTATACAGATTTTTTTTTTTTTTTTTTTTTTTTTTTTTTTTAATCAAAATCGGCCAAAACTACTGCATGGAAATAGCAGTAAGGAAAAGGGATCAAGTACACCATTATTCAACCAACCAACCAACCAAACAAACAAACAAAAACAAACAAACAAAAAAAACAAAACAAAACAAAACAAAAAGTGTCCACAGAGAGGACGGGCTGAAAGACGAATAAGTGCATTTTAAAATCCTTTTCCTGTGTGAAAACTATTCACAGAAGTCCGGTCCACGAAAGAAAATCTATGAAATAGAAAAACTGTCATTTGTAACACATCAAGTCTTCAAAAAAGAAAAAGAAAAAAAAAAAGATGATTCTGGTGAGAACTTTAGCCAGAAAAAAAAAAAAACAACCGATTAGCTTTCTTTGAAACGAATAATATAATTCCTCAGCTTGGAAAGGCGACGACACCGCAGTTCGTTTGACTTTATTTTGGTGTCTCTGTTCATGTCGAGTTCATGTCAGTCATTTTACTCATGTCTCTCGAATGCGATCCATAAACATCTGGTTGGGCTTTTGTTTATGCTTGTACTGTCAATGCACCAAAATGAGCTGATGATAGGAGCTCGAAGTTGTGTCCACCTGGTCGTCGGGTTCATCTTTCAAACTTGCATCTTTTAAGCAATCTACCACAAAGCTCTCCTGAAACACAGAGCAGAGACAGCCATTTAAAGTTAGGGAACATACTCGGGGTCATCAGGCAGAATTTAAAGATGAGTTTCAAGGATAAATTTGAGGGTTTTATTTTTTGTAAATGCACATTATCTGCTCAAGTGTAAATTCTGGTGTTGTTGTTGTTGTTGTTGTTGTTGTTTTTGTAATGTTCGTCCAGTTAACTGAATTGTGTATGGGGAAAAATCAGTTCTATGTCTCAGTGAACATACGTTTGCAGTCCATGGACGGGGGCGGTGTGTCTGCACTCACGTTGACGACCTGAGAGTACACGTCCTCCGGCGTCTGGCCTACACCAGGCGGTGTCATCCTCTTCTCCTTCTGTCTCCGGTTGCAGAACCAAACACGAACCACCTCCTTTTCCAGCTGCAGACTGTCCGCCAGGGAGGTGATCTCCTGCGCAGAAGGTTTAGGGCATTTGAGGAAGTGACTTTCCAAGGCCCCTTTTACGCTCACCTCGATGGAGGTGCGCTTCTTGCGCTTGCGGCCCTGCGCCGCTATTTTATCGATGCTCGTAGGGCTGCCTGTGCTCGAGTCGGCCTCCTCCAGCCACTTGTTCAGCAACGGCTTGAGCTTGCACATGTTCTTGAAGCTAAGCTGCAGCGCCTCGAACCTGCAGATGGTGGTCTGCGAGAAAACGTTGCCATAGAGTGTGCCGAGAGCCAAGCCGACGTCGGCCTGCGTGAAGCCGAGCTTGATGCGACGTTGCTTGAACTGCTTAGCGAACTGCTCGAGGTCGTCGGAGGTCGGCGTGTCCTCGTCTGAGTGCGAGTCGTGGCTGTTCACGCCGCCGTGGTGCTGCGCGTGAGGATGGTGCGCGTGTTGCTGCTGCTGGTGGGGGTGATGGTGAGGATGATGATGATGATGGTGGTGGTGATGGTGGTTGCCGTGGTCCATTTCGGGTGATTCGCCGCGCATCAAACCAGGGTGAACCAAACTACTGGCGGGATTGAGCATCCCGTTGACGGTGAACGCACCTGGTTGAGAGTAAATGAGAGACTGCTGAGACTGCTGCTGGCCCGCGGTGATGGTGCTGATGTGCGCCGCCGCTGTGGTGCCAGCCCATGCGCTTTGGTGCGCCTGGTGAGCTCCGTGAGTACCTCGGTGGTGCAGCGAGGTACCGGTGTGAAGATCGTCCCGGTTTGAAGTGCTCTTGACATCTTGCTGCTGCGGGCTGCCCGCCATTCCCACAGGACTAGTAGACCAAGGCGATCCGGCTTCGGCTGCTGCTGCTGCGGCTGCGGCGGCGGCGGCGGCGGCGGCGTGAGGCAGTGAGGTGACCCACTGATGAGCATGGCTTAGCATGTGGCCCCCGTTACTGGCCACCATAGCTCCTTGCATAAATTCGCTCTGCACCATTTTGCCCGCAGGATCTCCTCTGTATCCGGCTGACACTGAAGTAACGGCAGCGCTTCCCGGCTGCATACCACCTCCGGAATCCGAGTGCACGACCGAGCCTGATGAGGAGAGAATGCTGTTGCTTGCCAGGTAGGGATTGGAAGCCGCTGTGGCCATCCCACCCCCCCTCCTTACCACTTCGAACAAGTCTACTTGTTATTCCTCCTCCCTGTATTTCCGTAACTTTTTCCAGTCCTCGATGGAGCGCTCCTTTTCATGAATTATTCACACTGGAAAACTATTATTGGTATTTTGGATTCATACGACGAGAACTCGGTCATTAAAGATCCATTAAATTTTAGACAGGGCATGTACTTTTAAAGTAGAAATCCACATTTTGCGAGGGGGGGGGAAATAAAATAAATAAACACACTTTTAAAAAACAAAAAAACAAAACAAAACAAAAAACCTTCGTTCCTTTCATAAAGTCATCATTATATTATTATTATTTTATTTTTTTTATCTAAAAAAAAAAAAAAAAAGGCTTTAAAATAATATTATAGTCATAACCACACAGACGAAAAGCCTTGCGTCCTGCACAGTGATTCAAGCTCCCGATCACGTAAATCCCACATGGAAGCACATCATCGAGCACAAGATACCTTTACTCAGGCAGGCAAGACCTCGGGATGATTCTCGCTTTGTAAACTTCCAGCTTGTCCCGTCAGCTGCTGTCTGCCTTTGCTTCTTACTTTTCCTTGGTCCTCATATTTCATCCACTTACATGCTCCACCTGACTTAAACCATACATCCCTCTCATCATGCCTAAATTATATTAATTTATGCGCATTTGATGAGAAATTCCACACTTCTTTCTCTTTCTCCCTCCTCGCTTGTCCTCTGACAGTTTGACGCGCTCCTCCCTCTGCGCCGGAGACTACGCGAGTGTTTACGTTCAGCCTGGCGTGCGCGAACCTTCCGCGTCTTTCAACCAATCATGACGCGGAGCTTTGCGCACGACCGACGCTCATTGGCTATCTCCAGAGCGAGGGGCAGATCTCCGGGACGCGCAGTAGAAGCGTCACGTCAAAACAATTTCTAAACGTGCACTTGAGCTTAAAGAGCAGCAAAACGCAGTGGAATATAGGGGGTTTATGTGTGAAGTGGGGTCTGGTAGCTTGAAAAGACCATGACACAGTTTGCATCAACACTGTTAGGATCACATTTTTGTTGAGACGAGCTCACCAAATGAATAAGTAAGTAAATAAATAAATAAATAAATAAATGCACGTGGATACACATTTACTTTGTTTAAACATTTAGCAGTTTATTCTAACCGCAGAACAAAAAACTGCTAAGTGAAATACTTCTGAAGTTATTTCTGTTAATGATAATTGAACAGTTGAACAGGTAATAATTCATTTTAAATAAAACTCATAATAGTACAAAGAAAGAAGGGAAGAAAGAAAGAAAGTATTCCTATGATTTATTTATTATAAAAACGTGTCGGCTGATTGAAGCAAATTTGTGTGCGTTCTAAAAACTTAAATATAGGCTAATAATTGCATTTCTAACGACGGAACTAGCACCACATTGTACTTTGACAATTAAAAAAAAAAAAAAAACGACTTACAAATAAAGATAACATTTCTCTATTTATGTACGTCCATCCACAATAGCTTCATCTTGTTTAGGCTAACTGTCCTAATTAGCGTACACAGCTGTCAACATCAGGGTTTCATATTTAGTTCTAGTGATTCCATGACATATAGAAAAGTTTTTGTGACGCAACACGAGCACCTTTATGAATCGCACGAGGAAGTGATTTCTCTTGGAAAATAAGACGACCTATTTGAGCGCTGCATTTATTTATTTTTTTTATTGTTTATTTATTTAGTTAGTTAGTTAGTGGTTTGTTTGTTTGCTTGCTTATGTGAAGCCTATATTTGTAGGCTGTGTAACTGGAGGACTTCTTCTTGCACAAAGTTGAGAGTGGTTGTTTCCAGAGCAGCGAGGATAGAGGGACCTTCCTGCATAACAAGCAACTAGTAACAGTTAGTGGTGATTTTAATTTGCATAAATTTTCATATGTTTAAGGGAAAATAATAGGGGAGCGGAGCAGAGAGGGACTCAGTAGAGAGAGAGAGAGAGAGAGAGAGAGAGAGAGAGAGAGAGAGAGAGAGAGAGAAAGGAGAGAACTGCGCTCAAACAGAAAGCACCGAGCGAAACGCCTGGATTCACTGCCGCAAGTCAGCGAGAAGATGTTCAACAACACCGATTTTACTATCCATCTGTAACCATTCTCTCTCTCTCTCTCTCTCTCTCTCTCTCTCTCTCTCCCTCCCTTACCAAGGTGAGTGATTTCATATAAATTAGTAAACTAAAGTGCAGTGTATGGTCGACTGTGTTGTATCGGATTAGGTCAACAGGTTAAATCAACATTATGGATGCATCTCTTAATGCTTATGTTGATTTCTCAGTATAGACAGAATTCGGCTATAGAGCAGTCGTGCTGTTAAACGTCCAGTTAGAAACGTCACAAGTAGCTCATGAGTAAAAAAATAAAAAAATAAATACATACATATATATATATATATATATATATATATATATATATATATATATATATATATAATGCATAAGCCAACTGTATCATTTTAGATGTGTGCAAATTCATAATGAGCGCATGCGCAAGTGCACATAAAAACGACGAACAGTGAAACGCATAGTTTATATTCGTCAATTAATCTATTCTTATATAAATATATGTATATATATATATATATATATATATATATATATAATGCGTCGATTTATATATATATATATATATATATGTGTGTGTGTGCATATATATATATATATATATATATATATATATATATATATATATATATATATGCACACACACACACACACACACACACACACACACACACATATATATATATATATATATATATATATATAAATCGAGGCATGATTTAAAGTGTAATTGACGTTAGATCCAGGTGAGTAGTTGAGAAAGTGGTTATAAGAGAGTAAAGTACACAGCGGGAATAGGTGCAGGGAAGGCCGGAGAGCTTGGCTATGATTCGTGCTGAAGTTTGCGCTCATGTTTAAGGTGTTCGTCTGAACGCGAGAAATCCTCTTATTTCTGTGCACTTTTCAGTGTGAGATCAGCCAGTCGCAGTGTTGCAGTCTACACGGTGTCGATGATAAAAAAAAATAAATAAATAGATGTTTACGTTACTGTACATCTGCGATTTCGGATAGACGCCCTTCCTAGAGTGTGTAAACCTGATCACAGTGCATGTTCAAGTCGCACCCTTACACAGCCATGATCGTGCCTCCCACTCTGTGGTTTGTAAAGCATGGTTTCACCCAGAGCCAAACATTTACTTCGGTAACTTATCACGTAAAGCTTTTATATGTGTCTGAGGTGTTTTTTTTTTTCTTTTCTTTTTCTTTCTTTCTTTTTGTTTGTTTAAATATCACCTTCATAATATGGCAGGCTATTAATTGCGGATATTCTCTGACATGCTGAATAGCTAGGACTGTGTGAGTCACTATGATTTCAGTAATGCATCTGGACTAAAGGGCATGTAGAATTACAGTATGATTTCTGAGTTAAGCAATGCTGCTTGTATCTGTGTGAGCCTCTCCAGTTATTCCTTCTTCAACCCATGCCTCCACCACACACGCATGCGCACACACACACACACACACACACACACACACACGCATACACACACACGTTCAGGTTAACCTTGGACCTTTCATTATTATAATTATACCAATAATGCTTTGCCTACACATAAATCTCACCATGACCTTAACATCAGCAAACAAAATATATGCTCTTTTATTTGTTTGTTTGTTTGTTGGTTGGTTTTAATAGTTTCCTCGAGTCCCCATGAGGTCAAAACTTTCAGATATTCCTATCCTTGCAGGAAATTTGGTCCCCAGAAAGCTATTAAAATATGCCCAACACACACACAAGCTCTCTCTCTCTCTCTCTCTCTCTCTCTCTCTCTCTCTCTCTCTCTCTCTCTCTCACACACACACACACACACACACACACACACACACACACACACACACACACACACACACACCTATTTGACCTAGGATATGGGATTACATTAATAACACTATATTTTTCCCCTGGGTGTACACTCATGGATCACAGCAAGTCGGAGTAAAATTGAATCGCCCACAGACGCACCACTGCCCCTCATTCCTTATGTTCTAAACATTTTTTGATAGATTTCCATAATTTCAACACAATACCTAGTTCAGGTAGCCTATATAAGCAACACCAATAACACATATATGAAATTTGTAGTTGGCCTAACCTTGTTTCCTATCCAGAGTACAGACATAACTATATAGTGGCACTATTCCACCAACAGCAATGAAAACCTTCTTCATACTCTGCTGAACAGATCCTTTCTCTTGTGATGCTGCACAGATACAGTGGACTTCATACTGGGGATATCAGAATGCCCCACAACTGAGGAATAGCCCTTAACAACATTTGAATTAAGTATAGAACCAATATATAGACAAATACATGTTTACAGCTTCTCATAATCCGGGGGGAGTTTTGACTGTGCAGTTCTCCTCTTTAAATGATTACGATTCACATCTCTTTCTGCTCCGCAGGTGAGTCTCCGTGCTTCTGCTAAGCACACAAGGACTTCTTTCAGAGAAAGCTCCTTTACAGAGGCAGGATGGCTGGGATTATCTTTCCTTTTGTGTCCTTCTTTTCCTCTCGCCTTCACAACACTGACTGCATAACCCAATGCTACACAGCAGACATTAAAGCTCCTGTCAGAAAGAGCACATATGCCCAAACAAGCTATGAAGATATTGACAGAATGTCTGCTACTGTATTTGCAAGTTTTTGTACTATAGCTATTTCAGAGCCACGGATGATGCCGTAACCAAAACTACCCCGCCTGTTGTGCTTTTTTTTGTTGTTGTTGTTGTTGTAGTTTTTTTATTTTATTTAATTAATTACTTGAATTTGATGCTATCTGCAAGGCAGTTGTGATGAACACAACACAAGAGCATATATTAAAACACTAAAGGTATCATCCAAGATTATGAAGAACAGAGTGCTTTTCAAATATTGAATCATGAAGGGGTGTTGTTCTCCTTCAACAATTCCTAGATATAATTATGAATGCAATAACTAACCGTGAAGGAGATCTGGCTGATCTGTTAAAGATTAGCATGCTTGTAAACACTGAAACGTAAAGCACACACTTCAGCGATTGTCGCAACTGAAATTAGTGACTATGTAGTCTACGTTTGACAAAATCCATGGTTCTCATTTTTAAAGTCGCTTACTAAGCATGCACTATTAACACAATGTAACCTACAGTATGCCTCCAAATCTGCAAACTCTCTACTTAATAAGGATAGTGTAACATTTTGCTCTGAGCACTTATAAAGCAATGCTTTCTCAAATTTTATTCAGGTTCTTCTGTTACTGTGCTTCATACCAATAGGAACAAAACCATAGAACAGTTCTTTCCTGCTTTCATTCTCATCATCTGCATTTGCATTTTATTCAGCTTACCAAAGGAAATAGCCTGCAGTGAAAAAACTCAAACCACTATGCATATATGAGAGAGAGAGAGAGAGAGAGAGAGAGAGAGAATGAAAGACCAGAAGAAAAAGAGACACAGAAGAAGATGGAGTGACAGAGCACCCTGTGAAAAGAAATGACAGATCTCAGAGCTTCTGTCCATTTCCAACATAATCTTCTGCAAAAAAGAAAAAAAAAAAAACCCTTCCACATCAGCATGGCATGCAGTGATATGAAGTGCAATCCACTCATCCATTGTCACTTAACCATGGATATCTTTACTCAAAAGCCTTAAAAAGTCCTTTGATAGTATCTAGAGACCAATTTACAAAAATCTCCATGCTATTATTACTAGAAAGCGGATGCACAATGCTGTCCTGTCTGTGACGACTGGGTCATCCATAGAGGAGTGAGAGTAGCGAGAATCCTCAGTCGTTACCTAAGGACACACCACAGGCGAGTTATCGTCATCAGACCTCGCTAACTACATGTGGTCTCAGCTCCTCTGACAACGAAAGGGACCCATCAATGTTTCAGTCCACAGAGAGTGCCTCAAAAAGGCCTTTAAAGTGAGTAAAACCCATTCTCTTTAATTCTGATTACACTCTAAAAGTGTCTTTAGCATGTGGCGGCTAAATTGGGCTATCAGCACTAAGTAGCGGCAGGGAAGAAAAGAACCAATTATGCCAGTCACAGCCAGATGATGATTCTCATCCTCACTGTCTCGTTCCCTCTCACACACACACACTCTGAGGGAGAGAAATATTACTCTTTCTATGCTGAGATAAAGAGACAACACACACACACACGCACACACACACACACAGCTGATATACATATGTGTGCCCACATGTCTGTATGCACCATTTAGAACCTTGCAGGACTAATATATATATATATAAATATAAATTCTATGTGTGTGTGTGTGTGTGTGTGTGTGTGTGTGTATATATATATATATATATATATATATATATATATATATATATATATATATACATATATAAATTCTTCCCTCATAGGTGAACTGCTGGTTTTCCATTTGGTTACAGGGGACTATTAAGTTTAGCTCCCAATACACGTTTAATACACTGATCTGCCTCTACGAAGCTCTAAGTGTAATATCAGCTTGTTGCATTTAACACTGTAACAGGCTTTTTTTTAGTGCATTATCGGAGAAGGTTATATATAACCAATAACGTCAAAGAATCGACACTAGACATTTTGTAACTACATTTGTAAGCTAATAAAATGAATTATATTTAGCACTCCCTGTATCTTTATAACTTTAACTCTACAGTAAACTCGTATGTTCATTCAGCCTTGACACGTCTTCTAGTTGCTGTCTGAGAGTGTGTTGTGTTTCTACCTCACGGTCTCTGGCTCGTCGACATGTTTGTAACTCCTCAATGTCAGTAAACGAATTAAAGTGCAGATATATTTGGGATCTGGAAATTTTCACACAAAAAAAAAAAACTAGAAAAGAACTGGGAAGATGAACTAGAAACGGAGGGCAGAAAAAGAGCAATGTTAAAAAAATTGGTCAATCTTTGGCGATTTTATTCCTTATAAGCCAAACATTCTACAGGTTTTGATGGCTGTCAAGGAGAGAAAACAAGAAAAAAACACAAAAAAAATCTAAATCAATAATGTCAATGTTACCCCCCGTTTAGACACACGAGGTAGTTATTGTGCTTCGCGGTAGTGATAGCTGTTAAGAGATAAGTGGGCTGTGTCTTTCCCAGACTGCTAGGCTGTTTACCTCTGAAACTCCCAGCGCGGTAGCTGCTGCTCACACTCATTTACCTTACACACGACCTGGGGTAGGAAGCTGCCGCTGGCAATCTGTGTGTGTGTGTGGGAGAGAGAGAGAGAGAGAGAGAGAGAGAGAGAGAGAGAGAGAGAGATTTGAAAAATGCCTTAGAGATAACGTACTGCTTCTACTTTAGAGTTTCAATAAAGACCCTCAACCTTGAAGCCATCATGGTTTTCAGTACAGATTGTCCGATGTCCTGCTTAAATAGATGAATAGATGTAAAAAATATCTTATATTGAAAGCTGTAGATTAAAACATTAGATAAATGTTTAGCCAATGGTGGGTAAATTTCAATCAATCCTATTATATTCCAGGAAGTCTTTAAGATTCATGGCCAGTTCAGGAAAGGAACTCGGATTTTGTCAAAGATAACAAAATGATAAATGTAGGCAAGTTTTTAAATGCAAATGTTTGGTTTTATTTTATTGTTAGGCGTTGGTTATGAATCGAATGCGTTAATAACTGAATTATGTTATTTAACATGGACGTACGAGGTCAGAAATAAACAACCATGCCATAGCAGGTCATAATTCTGTCATAACAATAGTGAGAGTTTTGCTGCGCAGAACGTTAGAGTAATTCAAGAGTAATTCAGAGTACTTTTTTAAAAAATAGAAAATATAAATAAGATGTTCACATTTTGACATTGTTAGATGGCGGGAATACCAACAACCATATTTCATAAGAGAGCATAATCAGCGTGAATTGAAATACTAGCAGTTGAAATGAGCTGTATGCTGAAAGACAGTCCAATTCGATGGTTACTCAGAGAAAATAAATATTACTGGAGAGTAAAAACACTCTTTTAGAAATTTACCAAGGTATTATAAATGAATCGTATCAAAAGTTATGAAAGAAAATTAGATTTAGTGTGTATCTTTTCTTCTTCTTCTTCTTTTTTTTTTTTAGCATTTGTACAAAACACTAATTGAACATTGAACCCTGTTGATGCCATATTTTCCCACAAGAAATGTCTTCTGAATAGTTTTAGAGACTGTTAAACTTGTGTAATAAAGAGGTTTTTTTTTTTATCTAACCTTTGAAAGAAGACTAGACACAGGCTACCTCAGGTGTATGCATTAAAGTCTGTAATATTCTCTGTTGTATCTTCATTACCTTAAGATGCCACAAATGAAATACATTATCCTGGCTCTCACCCTCTCTAACCTACAGTGTAAGTGAGAGCGGTACCTTACAGCGTCTAGACTCATTATCCCAATCCTCCACTCACACACCCCTGGAACTTCTCCAGAGACGAGCTTCAGTTAGGCTGCTGAAGTTGAACTAAACCCTCTCAGTATATCCCCCTTTGTGCTTCTTCTTCTCTCTGCTTTATACTCCATTCTCCTCTGTCACTTTCCTGGGCTCTCTCTATTCCTTATCTCCTTCTCACAAGAGCTTCCTCAGTCTGCACTGTTTAGCAGACTGTCACTGTCCAAAGCACTGTTTCAGAAAAGCACCTAGCATGCACACACACACACACACACACACACACACACACACACACACATATATTTTTCTTCTCCCTAAACATCCCAAGATCATGTGACCTACTTCCCGACACCACAACAAATCCACAAAGTGATCTTGTATAATGACAAGAAAATCTAAATCAGGATTCCAGCTACAATTACTCTTCACCGTCCTCTGTCATGCCTTCTCTCTCTCTCTCTCTCTCTCTCTCTCTCTCTCTCTCTCTCTCTCTCTCTCTCTCTCTCTCTCTCTCACTCTATCTCAACCTCAGGCACTAACAGCCCGTGTGAGTGTGAGCTGTCCTCAGGCACTGAATGTGTTGCTCAGCACCATGCCAAGCTCGGCGAGTACACACTACTGAACAAAAAAAAAAAAAAAAAAAAAAAAAAGGAATGCTCTAAATCACCTCAGTAATCCATTCTGACAAGAGCAAGACAAGATTAAGTTCAGTTTTTAAATATAAACCCTCTTTCTACCTCACTCCCTGATGTCATTTTGTTGACTACAAAGATGAAAACACTGTACACTTCCTTGAAAATCTTCTCCAATTCCATAAGAAAGTCTCTTTAACTATTATTTATAAAACACTTGCGAATGCTGGGAAAGTAGCTTTTAGTCTAAATAAGTATTGCGGTATTACGGGGGCGGAAATGAACTGTATATGCAGATGAAATACAATAATAGATGACAATGCAGTGAGTTGTGATGGCTGAGGAACACGAGTTTTACACTGTCAGTTGAAAAAGAATTTTATGTAGTAAAAACAGATGAAAAGGGGAAATTTACAAGGAAACCCATCCTCCTCTGGTCGACACTGGATAGCGGGAATTACAGTACGGAGAGAATAGGAGGAGTTAACTCTCGATCTCAAACAGACTCGTCCGAGAAACATGGAGGATTGTTGTGAGACGTGTACCTGAAACCTGTCAGACAAAAACAGTGCAATATAAACAGAATGAAAAGGAACGTAAAGACTTGGAAAATAACAGCGTGCTAAATAAATGGTCCGGGAAAGGTTCCTGCAGGGATTGGCAGCCAAGCTAATGTGTAGCTAATTAGCTAAAATCACACCATAGCAGGAATTTCAAACGGAGGTGAGGATTGTGTATGATGTGGTCTCCAGGCAGCCACGTGTGTCAGGAGAGGGAATGGCATACTCAGCTGGTTCCAAATGTTTTACTATAAAAAATATTTAGCGGTAACATGTTTATGTCTTTTAAGCGTTTATAGTGATATACGGCTGTATAAATCACTAACTGACCTGTCTTCTTAAATCATATGCAAGGAATATTCCGGTATATTTCAACCTAATCTAAATCTGTAGCGTACGGTCAATTATCAGACTTTTTACGCTCAGAAATCTGATTAGTCAAATCACGCTTATAGTGGAAGCCTAAGGGCAGTTGCTGAACTTAATCGATGAAAAGGTCAAATATGTGAGTACATAATGCTAATAAACAACAACGACTATTACAATCTAACAACAACGGTATAACCGCTGAGACAGACATGAGAGATTTTCGAACTAACCAAGCGGCTGTCTTAATTCGAATTTACTGCGTGCACTGCTTTTGAATGTCTGAACGGTCTGAAGGTGTCGACTCACAGCATGGCTCTCAGGTTTACTGTATATTAATGCACTTAGTTTAACTCCTGTTATTGTTTCTATAGCAACAAATAATTCACAGGGACTAGAATGGCAGACAGTCTACATACTCTAAAGCTAATAACAAATGAATTTAAAACAAAAAAAAACAACATTATTTAACAAAGAATAACTTCTAATCGTTGAAATACTGTGGTGAGGTTTTCCATAAAGAGATGTTTGTGTAACATTTATGAAAGGAGTCTAAAGTGTCCGCGCTACAGTCGGTAAATTTTCCTTTATGGAGAAGTCTTTAAGATAGAGGAATTTGTATTATCTGGTTTCTGAAGGTTTGTTGTTGTTGTTGTTTTTGGTCTTATTAACTTTGAGATAGAATTTTTTTTTAAAAATAGAAGCTTATGAGGGAATGACTGTTTGTTTCTAGCCACTATTATACAAGTGACAGCAGGAACTAACTTGTCTCATGGACGTTCCACAAGATTAAATGCAACTATAAACTGTTAAAAAGCCCCGCATGCGATGTATTTGTAAATTAGTTTATTATTTGCAATCAGTGGTAAATTGCTGTGGAATGAAACACTTTGCGCTTTCGGAAAATGATCAACTGCAGGCTGGTAACCGCTCTCATTGGGCCTGAATCACATCACCCTGTTGCTGATTATTTTCCTATAATGACATGTCTTGTCATGTTTTATTCCTTACTCACCAAATACTGGGTCCATAATGCAAAACATCCTCTTAGTCCCTGCTTAGTTTTCATCATTAGGTCAAATGTGAACCACTACAATATTTACTTTGAGCTTATTGACTAAGTTGGTCGAACATAACCACAAATTGTAGTCTCATTACTTAAAGGATGATTTACGCAGATTTAGAGCCTCATTTATCAATACCACTGACTGAGGAATTCTTGAAAGTTTTATTAAGCTATTTATTGACCACCCTGAGAAGTGCCCTATTATAAATGAATTTTGAGAAAACGCTATTTCTTTTGTGAGTACAGGGATACGTCGAAATAATCATTGTCGCTGGTAATCACACTTGCGCTTACACTTACCGCACACAGATCAGGCTGAAAATGATAAAGAGTACTCCTTTAATTTAACTTCTCAATCACAAACTCTTGGGGAACGCGATGAAACATCTGAGATGTGTGTGTGCGTGTGTGTGTACTTGATCTAACACCTACTTCTCCCCTCTTCTTTGCTGCCAGTGCTGGCAGAATGTATTAAAGTTTGATAAGGTTTGGACACAGGGTCTTCTTTCATCTCTCTCCCTCTCTTCCTGGGTCACCTAAGAACTGCCAAAAAAAAAAAAAAAAACTAAACTAAAAACTCCAACGCTCGGCTCAAGCTTATTCAAACGCTGCGTTTTTTTCAATTCTTCCACTCGGAGTCTACGAAGACCTTTATACACTAAGCCACTGTCTTTCTTCAAACCTGAAGAGGGGATCGGTCTGCTTGCTAAGATAAATTGCCTTTGCTGCTGTTGAAACTCTGAGGAACCACTGACATTTTTATTGAATAAATGCTATTCATTCAGATTTGGTGTACGGTTTGCATAAGTAGCCACAAGCCGGACACCTGCCTGGCTAACTGTAAAAGCTCCAGTCTACACGTAGACATCAGAGCTGCTGAGGCTGCTTTACGAATTGCCATGTCCTTCTTACTAATCCTCAACCATGTGCCACTGGATACTGAATGGGAAATGCCAGCCACACAGAGTGTCATGCATCACAGGGTGCGTTGGAAAATCCTATAGAGGAATATAATCTCTTTCACTGTAAGCACTGTAAGCATTACAAATACACGTGTATGATCCTACATAAAAATATTTGCTTGAGTAAATTTACTGAAGAGAAATATGTGAAGGCGCCATGAATGTGATCAGAAGGTTTTACGAGTGGAAAATGTCATTGTTTCAAAAACATTTATGTGTTTGGTGTGTGTGTGTGTGTGTGTGTGTGTGTGTGTGTGTGTGTGTGTGTGAGTGTTATTCGCAGAAAATTACCAATGAAAACTCTTCTTTGTGGATGTGCACAGCCAGCTGGCCGTGATAGCCAGTACTGCCCAGGGACTGCAGAGTGCCAAGCTGGCAGAGGGAGGGCAGCTCTGGGGCAGAGAGGACTGGCAGCTCCAGGCCTCCAGGGGGGACAGAGGAGCAGTAAGCCCATGGAGCAGTAACCTGCCCCCTGGGGGGAGAAGGGGAGGAGATCTCAGCTGGGTGGAGAACTCAGCCTGCCTCTCGAGGGCATCTCGCTGCTCTTGCTACATTGCTGTCATCTTGACCCACTGACTGCCCGTCGATCCTGGCACCGTGCCAAGCTGTAATGGCAGGCCGCACACAAAGGCACTCTGCCAGTGTCCTGCTGCAAGTCTGTGACTGGCAATGAATATAAAACAGCTATGTGTGTGTGTATGTGTGTGTGTGTGTGTGTGTGTGTATTCTCAGACTGTTTGTGTCTTAGTCCATTAATCCAGCTAGACTAGATATCTGTGTATGTCAATGTGAATGGCAGTGTGAGCCAATGTTTAGTAGGTTTGGGAATTTTGGTATCTACATTAGATATTAGATTTATTTTCCTTCCCGGAAGACTAAAGTCGATGTTATACCGGAGCAGTTGTGCCTAGCTGAATATAAAAAGTTCTGTCATAAGCATACGCTCCATAGCAACGTATCAAACTTTCCTCACAGTGCTCTACAATGTCTGAGATGTTCTGCACCGACGTATTTGAATTAAGCTAATCTCTACCACTCGCTTTTTTTGTATAAGATCGATTGACGAAGAATGCTTAATGAATTCATGTCATTTATTGTAAAAATTATTCCTAATGTAAAAATGATATAGAGTTAATATAATGCTGTGTTATGACTCTTTACTGAACTAAACTGGAATATAGTACGTAAAATGTGTATCTCATTATTCATAAGATTTTTAAAAACTTTAAGACGACACCACGATGCTGTTATGTTATGTATATTTATGTATAGGTTTCTGGCCCTGAATTGGAGTACGTTTGGTGTGATATCATGATCACCATTGGGTAACTCGTGGCTGAATAGCAAGCAACAAAACCATTTTAACATAAATCAGCATCATGGTAAATGGTCCGCACTTATATAGCGCTTTTTTAACCTTAGTTTTATCCAAAGCGCTTTACACTGTGTCTCATTCACACACACACACCAATTGTTCAGAGCTGCCACGCAAGGCGCTAACTTGCCATCGGGGGCAACTTGGGGTTCAGCGTCTCGCCCAAGGACACTTCGTTATGTGGAATCACGTGCGCCAGGACTCGAACCGCCGACCCTACGATGAGTGGACGACCCGCTCTACCACCTGATCCACAGCACAGCTAACTCTACATCTTATGGCATTAGTGTCAGCTGAATCAGATGTTAGAACAAAAAAGCAGTTTTTGTCACAGCTGACTCCTGTTGGAAATATCAAATTTATGTTGGTTGACAGAAAGTTCTTTTTTTTTTTTTAAATAACTTTTTAGTATTAAAAAGTACAATTAAAAACTATTTCCTTTACTAAACTGAAGCAAAAATGAGATGCTTATGGATTGTCCTGATGTGGTTTTGAACACAAAGTAGTCCCAATGTGAGCTAGCGCCATTGTTTTCCACTTGGGAATTACTAGCACTATTAATAAGGATTAAAATGATTTAGTAAGTAGTGGTCATTTTGTTCAGACCACCCTCTTGTTTCCTGTTGGTTCGTACTTACAAGATTTATCATAGAGTTATAGTTCTCCTAGATGAATTAGGCAAGAAACAATAATAATGGCTTCCAGAAGCAAATTCATTAATTACAGTTAAGTTAATGCACTTTTTCAGCAGTTAGAATATCTTTCCATATGAATTCCCATCACTGATTTAACTAGTCAACAGTCTTCTATAGATGCTGAATTGGTTCTAAATGTGAGGAGCATTAAAATTAATATATTGCGTTAAACTGTACTATAAACTAAAAACACATTGCCATTAGGGAAAGTATTCCTGCCCCCCCCCCCCCCCCCCAAAAAAAAAAAAATAAAATAAAATAAAATAAAAAAAAAACCGCCCACAACACAATATAAACCCTCACAGAATTTGTAATGGATTTAATGGTTATAATGGGAATTGTATTGGCTTTAATGGAAACTGTAATGGTCTCTGTTGGTCTCTATTGGTAATTTGTTGCCTTCTATTGGTGGCATGTTATGTCTAGTGGATACCATTAAGGATGGAAAATGGTAATAGTTTTAATGGTTAGCTGATGGTTTGTAATAGTATTTGAAGTGGAAACCATTAGAATTTCTGTAATGGTTTCTATTGTTTGTTAGTTTTTTCAGCAGGGTGTGTAAAAAAAAAAAAACAACACACACAAATGTTTGAAGACATGATCATATGATTTGAAAACATAACGATGAGGGGTCACAAGTGACGAACTGAAGCATTTATCAATATATATTAAACTTATGTTATTCGTGTATGTATTGTATACTGCTGTTCCTATTGGTCCATATGTCTAGACCTCCCAGTACCGTCCTCCTTCTCATTCTCATGATCTCTGTGTGACCACCTTCCCACTGTTGTAGTATGTCATTTTGCCAGAAGAGACCGGTCGTTTTTGACTTATCCTAAACTAGTTTCCACCATCGTTAGCTCTCGCCTTCAATTTTCACTACCGATTATTTGATTTCAGTCTCTTCTCCATCTGTTGGAGTGTTTTGTCAGACTGAAATAGAGAAACACCATAAGTATGGAATGTGCACTATAACTCCATCACCACTCTGTTGCACAAATACTGCCAAATTAATGAATACTGTGATGGCTCCATGTGTGTGATGTACAGCGCTGGCATTCGACTAGAAATACAATTGATGTAAAATGAATTGTGTGCATATTTGTGTTATTTGTGTTGTGTGTGTGTGCTTTTGGAATGGTGGCCTGAGGCCCAGTGCTGCGGCTCACAGATAAAGCCTCCGAACTTGTGAAAGTCGTGCTGTGAGGGGGCCCTCTCTATCACCGTGGCAACCCCAGAACATTCCCGTAGTTTCCTTCGCCACCTCTTTTGGGCTTTCATCGTGGCACTGAAGAGATTGCCTTCCCCATCCCCCTCTTCCCTCACTCGCACACACATCATTTCCTCTGCTATCTCCATCAAAAGTCTTCACTATAAAAATAAAGAGACTGTTTGCCCAGTCTGGAGGACTGCACCACAGAAGAAGCAAGGGCTTTTTAAAGTACAGCTTAACAACTCAGCATGACACAGCACACATGAGAGCGCTCCCTGAGTTCAAATCAAGTGCTTTTAGATTATTTCTACTCCATTTCAACTCCGCCGAGTCTGCTGCTGAAATATACTGCAAGCAAAGGCGTGTGTGTGTGTGTGTGTGTGTGTGTGTGTGCTCCTTGCATATTTTTTTCCCCTCCATCAATAAGCATACTGTGTGCAACATTGCTTGTGCAGTGCATCTGGACAGAAAAGCATTACAAGCGTAAAATGGTGTCTTCCCATCCATCCGTGGTTTCTAGGCACAGTGGGAGTAATTGCATTGTGTTTCACTGAGCTGTCCCTCATGGCTCAGCATTGTGTTCTAGCCTGCCTTCCTCGATCTTTTAACTCTGGGAGCTTTCTGAGCAGAACAAGTGTCCCCTTTCCATTCAGCTCGCCATGACCCCAAGACCTCTTCTCACACCCCTTTCCCCTCAACACCATCCTTCTCCCAGGCCCTGTTCCACCTCTTGAGTTTTCCCTCCACCTGTTATGTGCTGTTAGGCCTCGCCATAAAACTTACCTCAGCATCACAAAACTCACACAGCTCCCTCCTTAACCTATGCCCATTTCTCTGGGCGCTAACTGAGATCTTTCTTTCTCTCTTGTGTGCTCATGGTTTGGGAAGACTTCAGACGGGCTGACCTATTGTGGGGAGGCTGTGCCTTTGACCCGGTGCCTGAGTGAGGGCATTCCCTTCTTTGTCCCCTCATTATAGCGAGCCATCTTTAATCAGGGCCATGGTGCTCCTGCGTTCCCACGGCAACCCCTCCACCCGAGGCCTGCACCCCGCCAGGGGTACGTATGAGGTAATGTTTACTGAGCAAATCCTGATCACTCTACCAGCCAGGCCTCGCTCCTAATGAAAAGATCCTGCAGGAGCCAGCAGCCAGAATGACAAGCTAAATCCCTGTCTGATGTTCAAAGTAAAAACAGTGGGAACTACAGTAGAAAAAGGGAGGAATTAAGAGAGTGGAAGATGGGGAGAGAGCGAGAGAGCGAGAGAGACTATGAGAAGTACTACGAGAAGAAAGAAGAATGAGTGCAGTGATTTGTACAATGCCTTGAAAAAATATTCCAAAAGCTATTTTTATATTTTATTGTCTCTGATTGCACATGTCTGTACTAGCTGCCAAAGATGGCTCACTAAAGTAAACAAATGCGGTGAATAATTACTAATTGTGGATATCTAAGTTTGTAAAAAATGTATTTTTTTTTTTTTTCTTTACTGGGAAAAGTACTCGGAAGTAGCTCGGAAGTGCAAAACATATTAACAGTACTAGCAAAGCAGAAAACTCCAAAAATACAACAGCAAATTAAAAAAAAAAATAAAAAATAAAAAAACAAAGCAGAAAGGGCAGGCAGAGGTGGAAAGTACTTGAGTAATTGCACTTCGTTATCATACTTAAGTATTATTTCAGTAATTTATCATTTACTTGAGTGTTTGTGCTCTTGGTAGGTAAACTTTTGTTAGCCTGTTTTCTTTGCTAATGCCAGGTGTGACTAGCGTTGATCCCAGTAGCTAACGTACTTGGCTAGGCAGTAAATCAAATTCACACCACTCACAGTGATGTGTACAGGCAAAACAAACATAGTAGCTTATATCTCATAACAGTTTAAGATAATAAAAGTAAGTTTTCACATGAAAACATGACATTACTTCATTTCATCAGCTAAAAACGTTTCATGCATTTAAAAATAGCAGATATTTTATTTTCTCTCGAGGATTTTCGACTGGATACTTCCACTTTTAATTACATTTTGACACATTATCTACCTATACTTTCAATTAAGTATAATAATACCCCTGAGGGTCGCTCCTTATTCGAACATCACTTGCCCGTTGCTGATTGGACGTGGCGTTTGACTATCACGAGGAAAAAAGGATTGCACTTTTTTTTTCAATTTGATTACAGGGAGGAAAAATTTGTTCTTCTGAATAACCTGGCTTCCTTTCGGTGGGTTTCAGTGTTCGCATACCGATATTAATGCTGTGACAGCATATTCAAAATAACTTCATAATCCCCTTGGGGAAAAAACACATAAGCACAAATAAAAACATCAGTATGCTATGTCTTTTTAGGGCCATGTTTCCTCTTACTGAATACTTTTACAGTGTACTGTATTTGTGTGTTTACGTGTGTGTGTGTGTGTGTCTGCATATATATATGTAGCAACGCTACATGATAACTGGCATTAACTGTTACATGTTACTTATCTGTAAATAATAACATATGTCAATATACAGAAAAGCTGCAAGTGAAAGCAATACCTCAAACTTCGTTAATGCCAGTGTGGTCTTATTATAGCTAAAACAAAGACACACAAGCACACATACACACCTCAACTACTCCCTGGAGGAGATGTAACAAAGATGCGATGAGAGCAAGAAGAAGGCGTGTGCCTGAGAGACACAGAAGGGAGTGGAGCAACTGACATCGCTCTCCTCGTCGCGGCCTGCTAGATATTTTTAACATGTCGATGCCTGGAGCTCAGACTCACTCTACACAGTTCATCTGGAGTTTCGTCAGGAAATACGCACAGCCGTCTCCTCCACTACAGCAACCACGCAGTCAACAAACACTGAAACACAAAACTCACTCATATGACGTGTGTATATATAGTCTGTATCTACTGGGAACTTTACTTGTAGCAATCTCCGAATGTGTATACACACACACACACACACACACACACACACACACACACACACACATTTGAATGTGGTGTATTATTAAACTGCTTCAAAAAGAAGACATGAGAGCTAGGTTCCCTGAGAAATAGTGAGACGACAGTGAGATGTCTTAAAAAAATAGCAACCTTTGACATAGTCTCGGAAAATGAGGAAAAGTGGTCACGCGTCACTCACAGAGGATAAATGGAAAACTCTTGTAAAAACAGACAAGAATCAGACATAAATATAAGAGGAGCTCAAATCTGCTCGCTAGTTCACTGTTACACCGAGTAGACAGACGATACATAGAAGATGAAACCCCTGACAGAATAAAAGCTAGTAATATGCATTATTTTATGAAGAGGGGTAAGCGTAATCTAATAGAAAGGGTTGTGTGTAAGTGTATCTGAATTAAGAGGGCACTGAGCAGACATAATTAAGTGCATCCTTATTAGAAGGAAGCTCATTATAATGGTAATTACAGTACAACTGCTATAGAGCAGTCTGCTATATCATCTACTTATTATGAGCATGCTTGCTCCCTTTATTCATTGCCTTTATCTTTTCTCCAAACGCCCTATATGTATGCGTATACACATAATATATATATAAGTCTTTGGACAGTGACCATTTTGGCATGAATGAAGATGTGAATGAAGTGTAGAATTTCAGCTTTAATTCAAGGGGTTTGACAAAAATATTGCATTGACCGTTTGGAGTTATAGCCTCTTTTTACAGAGTCCCTCCATTTTCACAGGCACAAAAGTAATTGGAAGCGAGTGACTGATAAGCAGTTTCACGTATGTAAATACAGAGGATTTAACTCGAGATGCAAATCACCGGTATCACTCAAGAACAGAAAAGTGAGAAGCGATTTCACTGGAAAACATCTAAAAAAAAAAATCTTCTTTTCTTTTTTATTTATTTATTTTTTATTTTAAAAAGCCTGCCCAATACTGAAACAAGATTCTTTGGACAGACGGAACTGAGATTAAATTGTACCAGAGTGATGGGAAGAGAAGAGTATGGAGAAGGAAAGGAAGGGATCGTGATATGTCAAACATGGTGGAGGAAGTGTTAGGGCATGGGCATGAATGGATGCCAGTGGACCTGGGTCACTCCTGTGACTGCTGATAGAAGAAGCAGGATGAATTCTGTATAGAGATATACTTTCTGCTCAGATTCAGTCAAATACTGCAAAACAGATAGGACAGTGCTTCACAGTACAAATATATAATGACGCAAAACATACAGCGAAAGCAACCCAAGAGCGTCTTAAGACAAAGAAATGAAATGTTCTTAAATGTCCAATGACCTCAACCCCATCAAGCAAGCTTTTCACTTACTGAAGACAAAACCGAAGGCAGGAAGACCCGCAAACAAGCAGCAACTGAAGATGGCTGCAGTAAAGGCCTGACAAAGCATCTCAAGGGAGGAAACTCAGCATTTGATGATGTCCATGGGTTCCAGACTTCAGGCAATCATTGCCTGCAAAGGATTTGCATCCAAGTATTACAAAATAATCCTTATATTTATCGTTATTTTAGTTTGTCCAATTACTTTTGAGCCTGTGAAAATAGTGAGAAAAAAATGTTAAATAAATAATAATAATAATAAAAAGTTAAATAAACAAATCAATCAAATGAAAAAGAGTTAAATAAATAAATAAACAAATGGCTGTAGTTCCTAAATGGTTAATGCAGTATTCTTATTAAACCCCTGGAATTAAAGCTGAAAGTCTAGACTTCAATTACACCTTGACTGCTTCATTTCACATCCACTATGGTGGTGTACAGAGATAACATTACTAAAATTGGGTCAACATCCAAATACGATAGATAGATAGATAGATAGATAGATAGATAGATAGATAGATAGATAGATAGATAGATAGATAGATTGAATTCTAAATGCAATATGTAACTACATGAGTCAGATCTACATGAGCCTTACTGAGTCAGATCAAACATATTTAAATTCAGAGCTGATCTCATAATGGTGGCCACACTCTTGACCCGATATTACCATACGGACTAAACATAGAAAATATAGTAACACTTCTGCAGTCTGAAGTTGTCTCAGACCATTATCTCATCTCATTTGAATTGCGTATTGATCATAATATTTGCACCTCGCCACGCTACCACATAAAACTTACATTCACGTCAGCTACCGCACCGAGTTTCATCCATAACCTCCCAGAGACATCAATTATATTTGGATCACCATCTGATCCCAAAGAACTCGATCAGGCGATTGAATGCTTAGAGTCAACACTCCGCTACATGCTAGATAGGGTGGCTCCACTTTAAAAAAAATAAAATAAATAAATAAATAAATAGAGAGAAAAAGCTAGAACCCTGGTATAACGATCCCACACGCACCTTAAAACAGACCAGTCGACGATTAGAACGTAAATGGTGTGAAACCAAATTGGTAGTATTTCAAACAGCATGGAAGGAGAGCTTACTATAGAAAATATCTTAGTGAGGCTAGAAAAGTCGATCTCTCCACCTGAATAGAAGAAAACAAAAACAATCCTAGATTTCTATCCAACACGGTAGCAAAATTAACTAGGAATAAAACCACCACCGAAACAGGCACACAATCATTATGTAGTAGCGATGATTTCATGAATTTTTTCATTGGTAAAGTTGCAAATATTAGATATGAAATTCAGGCTATTACTTTAAACCCAGACAGTCTTATAACAAACCCTGTACATGATAACAGAGCAATATCAGATCAACGATTAGAATGTTTTACTCCCCTTAGAGAGACCGAACTTAACTTCATTAATCTCTTCAGAGAAATCATCAACTTGTATTCTAGATCCCTTACCTACATAGTTCTTCAAACAGATTTTTCCTGGAGTAATCGAACCCCTTGTAAAAAATAATCAATTCTTCCCTTGGCACTGGCTATGTACCTAAATCATTTAAACTAGCAGTTATCAAACCGTTGATTAAAAAATCTGACCTTGACCCCTCTCAACTGTCCAGCTATAGGCCAATATCAAATCCCCTGTATCTCCAAGATATCGGAAAAGGTTGTAGCACAGCAGCTATGCTCGTACCCACATAGGAACAACATTCATGAAATGTACCAGTCAGGATTTAGACCTCATCATTAAAGTAGCAAATGACCTACTACTGGCCTCTGATCAGGGTTGTTGACCTTAGTGCAGCTTTTGATACTGTTGATCATACTACTCTCCTTGATAGACTAGAAAACATTGTTGGCATTAAGGGAACGGTCCTCTCCTGGCTCAGGTCTTATTTGACCGATCGCTCTATGGAGACTTCTCCACTCATACCGAGGTAAAGTTTGGTGTTCCACAAGGTTCTGTTTTAGGCCCACTACTTTTTTCTTTATATATGCTACCCCTAGGTCAAATTATTCGTAAACACGGAATTAGCTTCCACTGTTATGCTGATGATACACAGCTGTATGTTTCAGCAAAGCCAGACAACACACAGCAGCTTAATAAAGTTGAGGAATGTGTAAAGGACATTAGACGTTGGATGCTTATTAACTTCCTCTTCCTTAATTCTGACAAGACAGAAGCACTTGTACTAGTGTAGCTAGAAGTAAGCTTTCTGATTGCATAGTAACTCTGGATGGACTTTCTGTTTCATCATGTGCAGCAGTAAAAGACCTCGGTGTGATTATTGACTCCAGTCTTTCATTTGACGCTCATGTAGGTAGAGTTGCTATAGTATTTTTCATCTCAGAAATATTGCTAAGATAAGAAATATAATGTCACTACATGATGCAGAAAAATTAGTTCATGCTTTCGTCACCGCTAGACTAGATTATTGTAATGCCGTACTGTCTGGATGTTCCAGTAAGAGCATAAACAAGCTTCAGTTAGTCCAGAGTGCAGCTGCAAGAGTCCTTACTAGAACCAGAAAGTATCACCACATCACCCCAATCTTATCCACACTGCATTGGCTCCCAGTGAAATTTCATATCGATTATAAAATACTACTATTAACCTATAAAGCACTGAACGGTCTCACACCACAGTACCTGAGTGAAATTTTGGTCTTTTATGATCCGCTCTCCTACTTCGATCAAAAGGTGCAGGCTATTTGTTTGTACCTCGAATAGTGAAGGCTTCAGCAGGGGGACGAGCTTCCTCTTACAAAGCCACACAGTTATGGAACAGCCAATTAGTGTTTAATTAGTCTCAGTGTTTAAGTCCATGCTGAAAACGAATTTGTTCACTCAAGCTTAACATGAATAGACTTTCTTTAATGCAAAGTACACAGTCTTATCCATTATGGGATAGTAAGCATACTTAACAGTCTCTCCCTCTCTCTACCTCCCTCTCTCCTTCTTTCGAGCTACACATGATTTTATGGAGATACCCGTGATCCTGACCCTTTCTGCTCTCCGGACCTGCCTCATCCATCCTGATTCCCTACATCTGGATGTAGCTCTCATCAACTGAAGGCTACATTCTGCCTCTGAGGATGACCCCAAGCAGTGCAGCCTGGAGATCGCTGAGCATGGTGCCACTTGAAGTACCATGGAAATGGTTTTGGACCTCAGTTTCACATGGACATTTTCGCTGTGGTTGCTGGTTCCTCTCAAGGTTTCTTCCTCGTATCTTCTCAGGGAGTTTTTCCTCACCAACGTCACCACCGGCTCGCTCAATAGAGATAAATCCACACACTTAAAATCTGTATCTTGTGTTTATATGTTTCTGTAAAGCTGCTTTGAGACAATGTCCATGTAAATAGCGCTATACAAATAAAATTGAATTGAACTGATCTTGAAAATTAACACTGACTCACTCATATAAATGGCCTGAAGCAGCACACTGTAACGACTGGCCTTGAAGCAGCACGCCCTAACCTCTTCTAGTCATACAGTGAAGGCTTCTTAAGATCGTGTATTTACGAGTATGCCCTTGTCATCCTTTATAAGATGGAGAAAGAGGGAAAGCAAACGAATGATAGATAGAGCGCTTTCCCAGCATGAACCAGGTCTTATCCACAGGCACCCGCAGACTGTTTATAACCACCATCTCAGGAGGAGGCAACTGCATCAGAGAAGCGAGAGAGAGAGAGAGAGAGAGAGAGAGAGAGAGAGAGTGAGAGTGATGTGAAATGTGCAGAAGAGCGAGGAAGTCATCAAAGAGCAAGATGAAGAAGGGAGAAATGAGAGAGGTGAGAGAGAGTACAAATACATTGCAGAGGCTAGGAAGGAGCAAAATTAGCAAATGAGAAAGGCTGTCCCCCCCCCCCCCCCCCCCCTCCCCATTTCCCTGTGTGGTGGCATGCCTTTGTCTACTCTCCTAGATGACTAAACAACTCATTTTCATTGAACATTTTTTAGCCACAATAATTATTGAGGATCCATTAACCAGTTAGATTCTGTGCTCGCTCACTATATATTGCCTTCTAAAAGCTTGTAACAGCATGTGCACAGATTTACACACACACACAAACACACACACACACACACACACATATGTGTACAAACAGTAATGGTGCAACGGCTGGTGGAAGGGACGAGATGCTCTGCACTGACTGTTACACGTTCATTAAATCATGCTCCTCACAAACCAACACTCCTACCTACGATCTTTCCACAATGAAGACTACAATAATAAATCATCAGGCACTAAAAGCTCAGCTCATGAGCACTCCCCTCTCCATTTTCGATGCATAGCCGACGGAATGTTTATTAGACTTTAGCCATACATTTTAATTAAGCACACAAGTCTAATTAGAAAGGAGACCTGTAATGCAGTAGAACGTTAGGTGAGAAGAATGAGGTGTTATCCTAGCTGCTCAGGACATCAGCCATTCACTTTGTTCTAGAGGACAGCAGCACTATAAAAGTGTCACAAAATTTAACAGCCTATAAACAATGGCATACACACACACACACACACACACACTGCAAGAGCGAGGGGGACAGAGTCTCCTACTGAGTGTTGGCACAGTCGGGGTGTTGTTTGACAGAGACGTGGTGCTGGCTAATTTCCCCCAGCCTCTCTTTTTCTTATCATGACAGTGTGGCCTCTCAGCTAATAGCATGTTTTAATTATCCCTTAGTTCCCATGTTCCCCCTGCGAGAGATACGCAAGGAGGAAATCCCTCCTGACCTTACTCACATTACAACACTGCTACAGGGCTCATTTACTCCTCCCGTAACTTTCCCTTACATAATGCACGCTCACCTTTATATATAATACACCAACGCTTTTTAGTTCGTTTTGTTTGTCTATTGTACATCGCTTTAAGTTATGATTTAGTCTAATTGTAGTTTGTGTTTAATTTTCCTTTATGCGCTTTAATATACATTTCCTCAAAACATGCACTCGTTTTTCCCCTGCCATTTTCCACACTAAACTAGAACTCAAGTCTCACAAAAGATTTACAGAATTTAAGTGTGCTTTTTAATATAGTAAAATATGTATATTGCAGTGGGCGGCTCAGCGGTGCAGTGGGTTACTGTCTGTGTGGTGTTTTGCATGTTCTCCGTGTGTCCGTGTGGGTATCCTGTGGGTTTTCCGGTTTGTGTGTATACTGTATATATATATATATGTATATAACTCTCTTCTCAATGACATGTATGCAGAGCTGCTCAAGTGCTCATTGGTCACCTCTCCTCTCACACCTCACACGGCAGACACACCTGAGGGATTCACATGCGCTCTTTTAGAGCAATTCACTGCTAGAGTCACCTGAATTCATCATTCACTAGATCACTTCAGCATTTGTGGCTCGAGGGAGGGAGTCAAATCTTTTTTAGACATGCACTTTCCTGCTTGTCTAAATAAAACCAGCAGTCAGGGAAGGTGACCTTTGACCTCCTCCTGCCAGCCTATTCAGCCATGCCTCGGGCAATTATAGTACATAGGAAATTAGAGCAACACATTCAACACACACCTGTCTACAGGCACGCTCACACATACACACACAAACACAAATATACACACACACACACACACACACACACTCATTCACATATTCACATAGGGCTGAGAGGAAACAGCATTCAGGTCATCTTTATGAGAAACAACAAGAGAAACAGAGAGAGAGAGAGAGCGAGAGCGAGAGAGAGAGAGAGAGAGAGAGAGCGAGCGAGAGAGAGAGAGAGAGAGAGACGGAAACAGATTCACTGAAGAAGCTGCTCTTTGTTGTCATATAGCTCGGGAGCAGATAAGATGGTCAACCTGTTTACAGCTTTGATTGGAATTACACAAGCAGACACCATCCCCCCTGCTGAGGTCCAAATGAGCAGGTCCAAAGGACAGGGAGAGCGGTTAAACGCTACTGAGGGGGAGCTCATTATCTGTGAATGGGGGTGATTAATGTGCGAAAATGAGGCTTGGCGGGATGCAGCGAGGGGCCACCACTGCCTCTGACCCCCATTCACACCCAGGCATTCACCCAAGTGCTCCATGGGGAGGGAGCATCGCAACAAACACACACCCAATGCTGCCTTTTCTGTGTCTGAGTCCCTCCCATTGTGTGTGTGTGTGTGTGTGTGTGTGTGTGTGTGTGTGCGTGTACTGTGCCCACACTGAGGGGTTACATCACTCCTAGCGGAGAGGACAGACAGAGGAGAAAGAGGGTGAGGGGTAGAAGCAGCTGCCAAACGGTATGCGACTCCACCCAGCTCCATTACACTAAAAACAGAACAGCACCACCTATTGGCTGTTTACTATGAAAAGCAATAATACCTGCGGTCAGAAAAAAAAAAAAAAAGTTTTCTTTGATTAAATCCGTATAACAAATGTAACGCTTATGTCGAATTTGAATTGTGGATGATGTGAAAAACATAAAGTTGCCGAATCTCCTCAGACATCTTTCAGCTTAAGAGTTATTCAGAGTATAATTGTGCACATATGCCATATTTTAACAGAGTTATTGCAGCATCCAGTATGTGTGGGATAGCAGGCTGGTGAAGAACTTAGTATAAATAGTACAAGGGTTGAAAAAGGTGGTGGAGAGGAGAAGGAGGAAGCTCTGGCAAGGTTGAAGGTCAAATGATGAGCGAATACAAAGCCATTACAAAGAAAGCACTTAGCTTGGGTCTGTTTGTGTAGGCAGTGCCAGGGTCAAGCACAGAGAGTGACTCACTCATACACACATGCACACAAATACACACACCCACACACAAAGACAGTGCCACAGAGACACACTCAAAGACCACTTCCCACTTATACTGACACACACACACACACACACACACACACACACACACTGTCAATATCTCTTTGGGCATCATGCATGCATAATGCAAAGAAACGCACAGCCCGTACATCTCCAGGCACGTACAGCAGTTACTGCAATATACACCCACATATGAAAATCACTGGAATCCACATGCCTGTTTTCTCCAAAAGTCATGAAGTAATAACCATTTGCTTTGGGATGTGGGCTGACCAAGAGCTGTTATCAAAACAGTATCACTGTGCATCCATTTGCATAATAGCAGGTTCACGAGCCTCTGGTTTCTGCAGTAAATGAAACGTGATTGACAGCGAGGCAACACAGAGGAGGCAGTGTGGAGGAGGGAGCCCTCATCATACTTACTCAGCATCAACCCTAGAACTTCATGTATATTAGCACATAGCAGCAATATGACAGGTTGCAGAGGGCACTTGTCTTTTACTATCTCTGCACATTGTATATTGCAGGGAATGCAAATCAATGTGGCTTAATAAAAGAACATTCGGTTAGTGCAGCAAAGCAGCACAATGTCACATGATCATAAGTTGGAAAATGAGGCGTAGATGTCATCACGGTCTGTAGCGCTGTAAATATAATTATACTGTGTTAACTTCTCCCTTTCTCTCAGTGTGCATGGTCATCACTAATAGCTGTCTCTGGAGGAACCACTGACTAATCGCTAAGTAATCAACAATGTTGTTAGATTGGTCTCCTGCCGCTTCCATGGCAATGTGTCAGACACAACAGGCTACCGAGAGTTTTTGGCTCAGGTTCCAAAAGCCTGTTTCCACTGCACCCAGAAGGCTTTGAAATCACAAAACCATGAGGCTTTGGATCCAAGCCCATGACTGTGCAGCTAATCCGCTAAATAAGGGACCCCATGCCAGGGGCCAGGGACTAAACATGGAGCCACATGGCACTGTGGTATAATGCACACACTGAATTCACCCAACTGAAGGCACAGAAAGTGAGATAATGCCTTTGCACGTATGTAAAGAGATTATGGACACAGTTGGACAGTGCTGATATCATGTTAGAGTGCTTTAAACTTCCAAACCATGTTCTGAACTGTGGGATTGGTGGGGGGAAAAAATGTGTAGAGTACCATTTAAAGATTTTTAAATCTTATTCATTACTTATTCATTAAGTGATCCTTTCAAGACTTATTCCATTATTTTACATGAGTCCAGCACAAATAAGCCTTCAGGACTTCACATCGCAGATTCTTTCACACATCAGGTTCTCAAACCCCACCTTAGAGAACCCACTGTCTGGTATAATGCTATAATTTTAAGCCGTCTTATATATATATATATATATATATATATATATATATATATATATATATATATATATATATATATATATATATATAATTTTTAAGCAAGCTGATCCAGCTCACAAAAAGTTCGATCATTATCTCATGGGTTGTACTGTATCAGTTGTTGTTGGAGCCGGAAACTGTTCAAACTGACAGACAGTGCACCTTCAGTACTGGAGTACCAGGTCTTATACAAAGAGACAGTGTGGCTCACACTGGCCAGATGTGTAACAATATTGTCAACCTACACACCTACACATCAGGGGATGTAACCGAATACAAATACAGAATCAAACAGATAATGAATGCATCCTGAACTAATATACATACATATAAGAAAACTATGCTTCAGGGACTGAAACAAAAGAGTTTTTACTTTAACGTTGAGCTTTAAAGAGAAGCTTGCTGGAGCTTGTGTGGAGGGTTGCCATGTTGCAACAAAATTCCCCATAATAGTTGTGGTTAAGAGTGGAACTAAACACTGCCTTACTGAGCTCCAAAACAAAACTATAATTTCATAATAGAAATAAAAAACAAACATTCTACCATAACAAAAGTAATAAGCTTTAATGTATTGAAACACTGCTCCATATAGGTCATGCAGAGCGCATGCTGTGCACAGAGCTGCATATCTCTGTGGTGCGCTCCACGAAAATAAACTCAGTTTTAAAAAAATGTTGTCGAATTTGTATGTTCATTGCACATGATTTTGTTGTGCTTTAATGATCGTTCTCCAGTGGTAATGAAAAGAAAATGTTCTCAGAAAATCATATGGGAATTATAATGTAACGCCGCTTGAAGGATCCATCCTATTTTGACTCGCAGCAGCTCTATGTGTTGCAGTTTTATAATACAGTCTGATAGCATGTCCAGAGAATGTTTATGATCTTTATGGAATGTACCAAATCCAACAAATACACATTATCAAATATTATAAGGTGGCTATTGTGGTCAGACGTAGCCTAAATAACAGTTTCTTGATCATTGAAGGTCCACAGGTCCACAGGACACTGGGTTATAAATATACCTTTATTCTGCAATTTTTTTTTTTTTGTTATAATTTGTGAATGAAAATGACTTCTCCTTTCCAGAAGTATTTTCTTAGTGTTTCAAGTCTTACAGTAAACAAACAAACAAAAAAACTCAATAAAAAAAAAAAACATTCTGGTACAGACCACGCCCACTTCCAGGATTAAATCTGAGTACAAAAACAGATACCCTTACAAATGTAGACAATGGCGTTACGTTACACCCCTGCTACACATATAGTGAACAGTATGAGCATGTAAAGTGCTTGGAGATAGGTAAGTACATACATTAATACAAAAAGCAAAACCGGAACCATCATCTCCTGCGTCTCCAAACTTCATTACAGTTCTATGGGAAATGTACAGAGTGGCAAGAATTCGGATGTTCTGTAGTTATTTTTTAGAGATTAGTAAAAGTAAATTGGAAAATATTTCAATTACAGTTTGTACGTGGAAGAAGGGATGTATATTGACACACATTGCATTGTAGATCTATCCCCACCCCCACCCCAACATGTTCACAAACACATACATGAAGAAAAACACACTTTTCACACAGATCCCAATGCAGCGGTGGTGAGGCTCTAATTGTGTGTGTAATTGCAGTGCGTAGACCCATCACAGGGGCACAGAAAGAGTGTCACTCTGCTTTAAGAGTCAGCTAAGTGCCTCATCCACTAAAAGCATTTTTAATGTCTATGTGCAAGTGCGATGTGATGCACCTGTTTTTTTTTCTTTCTCCATGGTCCCTATCAAAAACTTGCATGTGTGCTGGCAGAACAAGAACCCTTCATTTGTGCTGTAAAATAGTATGTTAGTTATGTGGGTTCTATTTTGACAGATAAGAGAGTAATGGATCAGTGTCACATTGCTGAACTGCTGCTCTGGTGCTCCATAATGTCTCGCCTGTCACCTCCAGTGCGTTTTACCTCTATCTTTTCCTGGATAGCCACCCTCTGTTGCTTGGTCCTGTTGAAGCAGAATAAATGTTACAGAGACAAGGCAATTAGGAGCTCAGTTCAAGCTCCATTAACTTCATCTAGTGCTGCTGCTTTAATGCTCTGCTCATTATGTTTTACTGCAGTAGAACCATCAGGTCACACTCCACAGTTATATTTCCATCTGAAACCAGGTATAAGTCATTGGCCTCCTTAGATTTCCTATACTCCGGCTATGAAATATCTCAACGCTACACTTAGGGAATTGAGTGGCGGTGCCAGTGCTATTATTGATCAAATATTATAGAAATGTGGTAAAGGGTTGCTTCTTGATTTTGCAGATTTCAGACCACGAATGTAATTTGTGAATAGGCTTTACTTGCTTGTGAGTATAGTCATATGACATTTTTTTTAAATGAACCGGTACCACACACACGCAGAAATAATGGGAATAATACCAAATGAATGAAGCTCAGCTTTTTTTTTCTGGTTGATATAAATACATTACCGGGAATATCCTATTCATAGATTATAGCACACAATGTCGCCAATACTAATTATTGAGTCTGTAATGTGAGCTTCAAAAATGCAAAGTGCCAAAATACTGTTTACTCTGCCTTTACAGTTAAGAGAACACTTTGTAGGTGAGTTTCTAAGAGCACGTTTTGTGTATGTTAAAGTTCATCATGCAGTGATACGGGTTCACGACAATGGCGTGCATCATGGCGTTCTGACTACCTTCTGAACTCTGGATATTTGCTTACTGCTGAACAGACATTAGGAAACAACAGTCTCGAAGAATGAAATTGGAGCAGTCCACTCTTGGATTTGACCCAGAGTGTTTAGCAGGTAACTGCCCACTTATCATTACGCAGGGGCTGAAGGGGAAAGTAAAACAGAGTGTCAGCAACTCTTCAAAGTCCTTGAAAGTTGGTGAAGCACTCTGAGTGGGAGACAGCATACAATGACAGCTCTCATACCAGGAGTAATGCTCAGTCTGGGTCAAGACTTTAGTGGAGAGTCAAATAACATTTGTATTTACTTTTGTGTTTGTAAGTGTGTCAATTGCCTGCATGTGTGCACATACATGTGAGAGCAGGTCAAGCATATTTCACACAATGACTCTGTAAAATCAGTTTGCATCCTTAATAACTTTGTTTTAAATGTCCCATTCAGAGAAACTGTGCAGAGTGCATGCTAGCCTTTTAACCCATTCGACACTCCATTATTAAGCATGTGCTAGAGTAGTAGCTCTAGTGCAGCAGCGGACGGTGTAATATATACAGATATGTATATATCATTCACGCTTCTATTAACTTACAACTAAGTATAACATTAGGGATGAAGGGAGCCTCGATCAATTTAGGGGCTATACATGCTCCTAAATGGGGGGGGGGGGGGGGGGGGGGGGCAAAAAACAGGCTATCCTCTAACTTCATATCCAAAGCTAGCCACCCTCAGGGCTGCCATGAAAAATTGTGTTTTAAGAAAAGAAAAGAAAAGAAAAGAAGGATAAGAACCCAGAGAACTTGAGGACAAAAGAGAATTATGCACGTTTTAAAGACGCTGATACCCGCCTTAGACAGGTGCTGGTGGAGGGGGGACTGGAGAAAGGAAAGAGAACAAAATAGAGAGACAGACAGAGAGAGAAAGAGCGTGTGAGAGAATTGCTGATCCACTGCAGCCATAGAGCTGGAGGGGGCAGGTGGTTGCTATGGAAATGCCACTGGGTTTGCCCAAGGGCGATAAGTCTGCATGAATCAGAGGAAGGTTAAGGAGAGAAGAAAGAGAAAGAAAGGGAAAAAAGGAAGTAGAGACAGAGAGAAAGGAAAAGAAGAGCAGATGAATGACAGCCTCACTCTGCCTGCCAAAGTTTTTAATATGCACTTTCTAAAATCAGCCTTAAATTAGAAAATGCCTTAGTATATTTTCTGAATTCTGCTCCATTCATATAAATGTGTGCTTTTTGCTGGGTGTCAAAAGTAAAGGGAATGAAATGATCAAGGAACAAAGGATTACCCTTTCCAACCCACTGCCAACCGATTGAGCAAAAATACAGAGTAGATCAGGCCGCGCCAACATAATTTACTATTAATGACGGACGTAGCTGTTCGATGTTTAAAGTAAACAACGTGAGGACACTAAATACGACCTGAAATACTGAAACAATGTGAAATGGATCTTCTTTGGGACTTGGAGATCATTGAAATGGTGTCAGTGTCATAACGGAGATGATGCAGTATCTCTGGTGTTGTATTTTTTTCCCCCCTATCAGCAGTGGTGGACTAAAGGTACACTGGGTACACACAAAACCATGGCCAGGTGGTTTCTGACAGCCAAGTTGGAATGAAGAGCGAGGGATGCAAGGAGAAAAAAACAGAGATGGATTGAATCTCAAGCAGTTCGCTCAGTGGATGAAAGTGTAATTTATTACAGGCTACTCAAGGGAGACCGAATATTCTTCCCCGGCATTTTTCCCATCGTCTGGTGTCTGTCGAGATGAGGGATGGGGATGTATTAGTGTAAGTCGCACTCTGGGTATTCCTGAAAGACTGCAAAGCACTGCCTTGTAAGAGCAGTACCAACTTATGCTGAGGTCACCTGGGTCAAAATAACTTCTCAAATCTGCTCAGATATTGACCAATTTACTCATCTTTCACATCAGTGTTGTAGATGAATGCTTTCTCAAACATGACAATGTCTTTATTGAAGCCCTGGAGTGGAAAAATCCCTGGAGGATTTGTTACTGTTTACCCTTAAACCATCATCCCTTTTCTTACCGCAATGTAAGACAAAAGGTAAGAAATTCTATCTAGGTAAGCGATGAAGCTAGTCAGTTCTCAAAATTTTTCCGAATACCTTTTAAATTCTTGAGAACCGGCTCAATACGTTCTAAGAATATTTGGATGTCTGAAGAATTTTTCACAGCCAGAAACAGATGGCGCATGGCACCAATGTACACTCAGAAATATTCATCACACCAGCTAAAGACCTTCCCAGCCATGTCTGCTAATATCTGCAGGCATCTGCGGTATAAGCGCCTCGGCTAACAATTTATCTCCAGCGTCAGTCTTGCGCCGGCTTCCCAAAGCTGGTGGAATGACCTCCACCATGGGAGTTCTCATTTAACCACAGTGTTTCAGAGAAACCCATCAATAAACAGCGGCGAGGTTCCTGCTAGACAAACCAGCGCTGATGGATGAGAGCCTGCACTTAATTGCTCGGCAAATTAAAAGCTCACCATACTGACAACAAAGTGAGGTGGCGATATTTAAAAACTCATTAAGCATGGATGTTTCATTAGGTAAGAGTCAAGGAGAGATAGCACATCAGAAAGCCAAAGAACTCTGGGAAGCATATGTTCTGACGATATGTTAGTGGAATGCCCTCATAGGTGCTGTCTGTGCTCAGTCTCACAAAGGTAATTATTATTTCTTGCAGGCTAAAATCTACTCCTGCTTCGGGTCTTGCACAGTACTGTATATATACTGGGTGTGGTGTCCTACAGTACACATGATCTACCTTTCACCATCTAGGCACGGTTTTCCATATAAAACGGATATCAGTTGGTACCCAGTACTGATTCAGTACTGACGTCCTCTTAGTAACCTAGCTGACGTTCTGCAAGTTTTTGTCCCCGATTTATAAGAAACATCAGACAGGCTTTAAGATAACACACACCCTACATTCATGCTCAGCATCTCTGCTTTCACAGAAAAAAATCCCATCCACAATTCCCACACGTGATTAAGTTCATCATATTTGATCACGTGAAAAAAAAATGAAAGTGAAAGTGTGTGATTTCACCATGGTATGCCCTGAAATGTGAACTCGATCTGAATTCAATTTATTACTCATGTCAGAAAATCACAGGTTCAAAATGACACCGCACGCCCAACGTGCGAAAAATTAACGCGATCGTAAAAATTGCGAGAGAACGGACACATCACTACGTGCAAAAAAAATATATATATACGATAGGTGAAATACGTGCGACGCATAAACGCCACGTGTGTACGTTTGACGTGGGGGAAATGTCATCATTCACACGTGAAGTTTCCGCGCTTCAGCATTGCACATATTAACGGATGAATAAATAATTAAATAAATAAATGGATAAAGCACAGATCGCGTCTTTTCCGTGTATGTTCTGCCAGTGTCCACGTGGACATCATCCGGGTTAACCATTTGGCTTCCACCTCACGAAAACATGCAGGTAGGTGTATAGGCTACACTAAAATGCCCTGTGGTGTTAATAAGTGTGGGAATAGGTGTGTTCAGTGTTCTCAGGATAAGCTCCAGATCTGCAACCCTAACCAGGATAAAGCACTTACTGAAGATGCATGAATGAATCATACTGATACATCAAAATGCCAATATCAATCCAGCAGAACATCCGTAGGTAAAACCTTTGATTAAAGCGTCAATGGTTTGCCAGTTAACTCCACTCGTGAGTAATCTGAAGCTCTACAATAGCTTGCTCATATGAACATATCCTCCTCTGCTATTTCTAAATTCTGAGCATCAATACTATTCAAAATACCCCCAAATTATTATTATTATTATTATTTTTGCGTTTGTCTCTTTCACTCCTGGTCATTTTCTTGTTGGCTTCCTTGTCTAGACCTATGGATGGAAATGCCCAGAGAAGTGAATGAATATGCATTTGTCCTATACAAGGAAACTAGGGCACAAAATAAACCAATGGCCAAGACACTGTAAAGTACCAACCCCAGTCTTCACATCCCAACACAGCCTCTCCTGAGACTTCACCAATTAAGATTGCTCCCTGAGCACAGAGAGATCTGCTGACATGCTGTCATGTAGATTGAGAGACTGAGTCATTACTGGGAAGCAGTGTTCTTGACTGCAGACAGTAGCAAGAGTGGCTTTAATTGGCAGAGCTTTTGTTTGGGAGCCATTGCTGTACCACTTTCTTAAGGTTAGGACTGCGGGGATTTGCTCTTTATGCAAATAGTTCCCCAAATACACTCTCGGGTACAATAAAGACTCAAAAGCCTCCCCTCCTGTATCACTCCCTCTTTCGTATTCATACCTACACAAAGAATTACAGTAGTGTCTGTACATCTATTTGTCCGGACCTTTTAAAATCAGCGCTAATTCACTGCTATTTCCTGAACGGTGGTAAAAGAAAGCTATTTATAGTATAGGCTAAAATACTGACATCAATCACTTAACAGACTCTCACACATGGTGTGCATAAATGATAGCACACTTACGATCCAAAATATTATTATATCAAACGAGGCTAACATTTGACATGATCTTACAAACCGTCGGAGTGTCTGCATTGCTGCAGAAAAGAATCAAGCTCTTTGGGTTCACTCCTGAAGGCACTGGACCATGTTGTATGGCCAGTGTTTCGGAAACAGTTACACATATGAAAAGAGGCATGTGCTTGCCTTTTGTTCCTCCAGATTGGTGGTGCAATATGATTCAAACAGACCGGGTATGTTGGAAGTGATTTAATTGCAGAAAAAATGTGGAAAAGTGAGAAAGAGAATCTAAATATGTGGAACAGAAATGCACGATGCAGAGCTTCACAGGACAGAGCTGTCTTTGATCATTTCGACCATGTTATTCTAAATTTATTTTTATTCTTTTCATTGGGAGAACCATGAGAATTCTGCTAAAGACACGAATACATATTATCCGCTTTCTCAGCAGGATGGGGGGAAATCGGCGCTATCTAAATTCCAGTATCAACATTTGTTTTAGCTCCATATAAAAGAGAGAGGGAGGAAATAAGGGAAATATTGTATATTCTTTCATTTCCATATAAGTCGAACTTTCCTCCGCGAGCAGCCGTAGACTACCTCACAGCAATATTTGCTTTAGATCTATCCACAGTAGACACCAGCAGTGTGCCTGTCAGGCCTTTGAACACTCTGGTGCAAAATCTCTCTGATCATATGGGGAGTCATGAGGTAGTGCAGTCATGTCTTCCGGCGAGTGAATACAACTGAGGAACTACTAACTGTCTTTAAATTGAAGGGCAGCTACAAACAAATCCCACTGACAGACTGCACACACTGTAATTACTGAGTGCTAGTCACCTGCTGTAACTGCCCCAGTGTTTGACTGCGTAAGATCTTCACATAAACAACCTGCAAGGATCTGTTCTCCTAGTAGAAGAAAATGCCAGGAACTGACCCGCATGCAAATGGGACAGAGGAAAGAGGAGACATTTTCATTTCCGAACAAAACATTTTCATCTTGTAGAACAGAAGACATGTTGCTTTAGGGGAGGGAGACCGCTCAAATTGTGTTAAAACATCAGACATCAATTGGTCAAAAGGTCTACCATATCCACGCAAAACAGACCAGGCACTGCAGGCAGGCAGAACATTTAAGGTTACTTTAAGAATGACAATTTTAAAATAAAAATGTACTACAGAGTCAACATCGGTTTCATATGCTGAGGCTGTAAATGAAATGCTGAACGTTCTGTTTTGATTCATGGGATTATTGAAGAATTATTAACTCTCCATTTTAGTAATTCTTCTTGTCCAGGAAAGACGTTCTACTGCTGAAGAATGTAAGAATCTTTGCACATCTCTTAACATTTTGGCTTGGGGAAAAAAAAAAAAACAGAGACGCAGTAGAGAACTTGTGAACTGACAGTGAGCTGAATTTGTCTTATTTTTCTATCAATTTACCCCCGTTTACCATGTTATTGACTGAAAATAATGAATACCAATGCAGAGTACACTATATCAGACTTTCACCTCCTTCTCACAGCGTTCATTTTAATGCTCTGACACCACCATTTACCTCAGCCGAGAATCTGACACGGGCAGACAGGAAGCCAGAACCTGAAACGCTTCAGTAAAGAATCTTGCTTTGTTCCAAATATTATCAAATTCTCGAAATATTCGAATTATTAAAGCTTTCACAAATAAAAAAATGTTTTGCTGCTTGTCACAACCAATATTTAGAGTTGTATACATGTGGAGTGTTAATTAATTCACACATAGGCAGGGTTTCTTGTCTCTGCACTGTAGAAAAATGAACAGGTACAACGCGTGGACTATATTCGACCAAAAAAAATGATCTGACTTTTTTGCTATTTGTTTTATTAATTGCAAGTGGAACAGAGGATGAAAAATAAAAAATAAAAAAGGACACCAACGACAGGGCTTGCTTTAACCGGATTTAGACTTCCTCGCTATTTAACTCACACTAGATTGCGACTCAGTAAATCTGTTGCATAAAAACAGAGAGATGCCAGGGGGAAACTTGGGCAGGAAATTCCACAGGTGCAGCACACAGTGAGGAGAACACAACTGCCGCCCTGTACCCCAAAATCCTCTGCCTGCCAACTCAAACAGCTTCATGCTGGAAGGAAATGACTGGCTGAACAGAAAACAGAAATTAATCTCTTTGGCATAAATGGACTCTTTAAAAAAGAATTCATTGGAACTACTTTTAAAACGAGGCAAGGAATTAGATGGATGTTTTCAAATGATCCCAATTTGATTGTGCTATTTCCAGACTAAGACAATTAGATTGCGTTTTAACAACATGATTTACTTCAATCTTCAAAAAGAAAAGGAAATTAAGTTCATTAAGATAATAATCCGGTCAAATTTCCGAGACTGGATTCGAATCTTAATATACTAATCACTGGCAAACATGCCACCACTATACATGTTGAGCTTTGTCTTCACTTTTTGAATTAGGTTTTTGTTTGTTTTGTTTGTTTGTTTTAACTTTGTAGGTTCAAAGTAGTGTGTTTTTGGCTAGCTAACCCAATGTGTCAAGCTAGCATGCTAATTTACATTATGAAGCATTTGTTTTTTAAAACACTTAACATTTACTGTATGTCGGCAGACACACAACTGGAATAAAGTTCTAGTTATTCAATGAACGAGTCTCCATCCATTCCACAGTGTGTGAGCATCTGATGAACATTATCAGTGAGATAAATTTTCGCCAATCTATCTTAGCTGACCCAACTTCAGTTGGTCGAACTAAATGTATGCAATTTTTATGCTTCATTTACTTCATTTTTTAATGTAAATATCATATTTAGATGTAAGAATTTCTCCCGAGTCTAATGAAACATAGCTCAGTGACAAAGGAAGTAATACACAGCACATCCAACCCTGTAGAATATACGCTAAAAAACAAAACACCGCTATAATCTCTTAACTTCCTGTCTCTGTATGACAATACAGTCCTAAATTGGTATACGCGTCATGGAAGGGTTACATCTTTGATCATTTATTTAGACTGACAACATTTTGTTGGTCCGTATGGTCCAGTATAATTTTAAATCAAATCCAAACAGTTGTTGTAGACATTAGTGTAGGCTAACTGTACAAAGAAATGCTGTAGAGCAAAGAGGCCTTCAAAAATAATGAAATGAAATGTTCCTACATTTAAAAAGAATGCTATAAAGAGCAGTAAACGATAATAAATGAAGTCAATATTTGGTGTGACGACCCTTTGTTGCACTTGCTTCTTATTTTGCAGCAAACCCCAGCAGCCTTCATTATGTTTTTGTTTGCAGAGTGGTCTCTTGTGTAATATGCTGCTTTCTTTACTGACATGAAACATTTTTCTGTAACATTTATGTAACATTTATTTATATAGTTTATTTTGAAATTGGTGCATGCAACACGCTCCAAAGAAGTTGGGACAGGAGCAATTTAGGAATATTAGCGATGTGAAGAGTTGAAATAAGAAGGTGATGTGAACAGGTGAGGCAATCGTTTAATCATAGTATATAAGGAGCCTCCAAAAAAGGCTTAGTCTTTCAAGAGCAAGGATGGGTCGAGGCTCGCTGATCTACCAACAGATGCATCAGAAAATAATCTGACACTTCGAGAGAAACATTCCCTAAAGACAAATCAGTAGGATTTTGGACATTTCACCTTCTACAGTGTACTATATGATTAAAAGATTCAAGGAATCCGGTCAAATCTCGGTGCGTAACCGGCAAGGCTGAAAACCCCTTCTGAATGCGCGTGATCTCCGATCCTTTAGATGTCACTGTCTTAAAAACCGTCATGAGTCTGTAATGGATATCCTGATATGGGCTCGGGAATACTCTGGTAAACCTTTGTCAGTCAACACCATTCGCCGCTGCATCCACAGACGCAAGTTAAGGCTTTACTCTGCAAAGCAGAAGCCGTACATCAACACTGTCCAGAAGCACCGCCCACTTCTCTGGGCTCGGTCTCATCTGAGATGGACAGTAGCACAGTGGAATCGTGTTTTGTTGTCCGTCAAGTCAACAATTCAAATAGTTTTTGGACAAAACAGCCATCGTGTTCTCCGGGCCAAAGAGGAAAAGGACCATCCAAGCTGTTATCAGCGTCAGGTCCAAAAGCCAGTGTCTCTCATGGTATGGGGGTGTGTCAGTGCCCATGACACGCACATCTGTGAGGGCAGCATTAACGCAGAAAGATATGTACACATTTTGGAGCATCATACGCTGCCATCCAGAGCAGAACAACGCTAAACCACATTCTTCCCGGATTACAAGCGCATGGTTGCGTAAGCAGAGAGTGCGGGTGCGAGCATAACCTGCCTGCAGTCCTGACCCGTCTCCCATTGAGAATGTGTGGTGCATTATGGAGCACAAAATAAGGCAACGAAGGCCCTGTACATATGCATAGCTGCAGAAATGCTTAATGGATGAATGGGGGAAAATTCCACTTACTAAACTTAACCAACTGGTGTCTTCACTCAGCGCCCAAACTCTTAATAAGTGTTTATTAAAAGAAAAGGTGATGTTACACAGTGGAAAACTCTCGACTGTCCAAAATTTTTTGTTGTTTGTTGCAGTCATCAGGTTTGAAATGAGTGTGTATTTTCAAAAACTAAATTAAATTCACAAAGTAAAACATCAACTAATGTGTTAATAATGTGTTTTCAATATAGTACAGGGTAAACTGAATTGTGTGTGTGTGTGTGTGTGTGTGTGTGTGTGTGTGTGTGTGTGTGTGTGTGTGTGTGTGTGTGTGTGTGTGTGTAAATAGACTGCAAAAGTCTTATAAAATAGGCACCCTATTTATTTTTAATATAAACTTTGTTATAGATTTCTTTTAACTTTAGATTTTTGTTTATTTATTGTTCAGTAATGCAGTGCCTCAGTCCTCACATATCGTACCCATCCTCCATTTAGCTTGCTCTTTCTAATTGTGTTCTCCAGGCACTTGATAAGATCAGAAAACCAAATCAAAGCTGCATTCTATATCATGAGAAGAGAACAATGCTGCAGGGAGACACTGTCCTTTCTCAATAAATTTGGGTTTGTTTTGCAAATGTTTGCTTGTTGTCTGCTACATAGCTGGGTTAAATTATCATTACATATACCAAATAGAACCGAACTGATATTTATGCCTTTGTCAATTCTACACAATTCACTACATTTGATGATCAATCATGATACATTTCCAACTATGCCTTCCAATGAAATATGGTCTACAGGTGTCAACACTGGAAATTGCTCAGTTCTGATCTCCCCCCCCCCCCCCCCCCCCCCAGTTCACCGTCACAAACATATTAACTAAGATGTTTGTTCACACTGGTCATCATTTTTCTCAGTGATAGTAGAAATACTAGTTAATGCAGATGTTGATTATTATTTGGTTTATTTTATTTATTATTTAAGACCTTCATTTCATATATCTAAAGTGTTAATGTTACTTCTGGTGCATTATTGATTATGGTTTGTTTATTTTTAAATAACATAGTAAATAATGTCAGTTAAGGGGATCCTAATGTAAATGTTATCTACCAACTTGTCTCTAAATCCTTCTCCACATTTCTAAAATTAATAGAAAAAATGAATTATTTATAGTTTTTTTATATATATAAGGAAATTACTGACCTAAATTTCATTAGATAATAGATAGCTATCCTGCATAAAGGAGTTTCCTTAATCATGTTAGAGGCTGAAAAATTACAATAGTGCCCAAACTAACTAGCTACTAACTACTAACTAACTAGCTACTAGCTACTAACTAACTAGCTACTAACTACTACCAGAAAGAAATATGTTGTTAGAAATAGCACATCAACATCGGCGGCTAGCTTGAAATCTATTGAACCCTAACAGCATTTAAGTACTAAGTGTGTAAGCATATTATGTCTCAATATGTGAAGCTCAAGTTAGCTCATGGTGGCTAGTTGATTATCCACCACTGAATATTGCAGTGGAGTGACTGGGGTGATTACTAACTAATACTAACAGAACAGTTTGTAACACTCTGTCACAAACAACAAAACCAGAAAAAATTAAATGAAAAAAAAAAAATGAACTGCTTGCTATTAGCGTAGCTCACATAACCATAGTTATGAGCTTTCACTGCATGGAGAGCATGCGCCAGACATCATTTTAGCTCTATCTACCAAAGTTGGTACAGTATGTTATTTGTACTCACACGCAAACTAATTGTATTAATAGTATAATAGATAGTTAATAGTTTTATTATGTAATAATAACTGTTTGTTGTTGTTTTTTTCATTATAACGTGATTGTTAATTGTTACTGAAGGCAGATAGAGCTCTTTTTAAAACCTTGGTTGTATGCCCGTCAAATTTTCAAATGATCTGCTCATTCAAGCTATAACAATAATTCCTTTTAGTGTTACACTTACACCTAATGTGGCTTTACAAACTAATTGAAGTAATATATAACTACAAATAATATTGTTTCATAGTATTGCACTTAACACTATTACATTTATTCTATTTTGCGATTAGATTTAATATTACAGTTTAAGGAAAGTACTGGTGTGTAATATTATGTTAAGCATGCCCAAGTACTATATCATACTAATCCAGATTATAACACTGGAGAACTAACAGTGATAACACTAGGTAGGCAGGTATAATGCAACACAGTTTTCAATATAAATAATCACAGAGTTATGGGGTGTAATGTCAAAAAACCCAATGTGTGTTGGGAGTAGTCATTCCCTTATTAGAGTGTCTAGAGCCCAATTCAAAGCTCTTGCCAGGAATGGGCTTTAAACATCCGCAAACCCATAAAACTATTGTTGTTTTTAAAACGATGACAATAGGATAAACAATTGAAGATAATCTAAAATGTGATCATGAAAATATGAGGCACCCTTAGAGGCGCATCAAAATCACCTTCTCTCAAATCACCTTAGACGACGGCACAATAACAATGCCTCGGGTACCCATTTTATGCATTTATAAAAATGTATATTCTCTATCGAAGGTGTTAAATGAGACAAAGCAGCACACAGAACGCAATTATATCAAAGCTTTTTCAGTTATAAAAACATACCATAAAGCAGGTTTTTTTTACATATCGCAGGAGGAAAAGAGGAAGAAAGGATCAACGATGTTGAGTGTTCAGTGCAACACATGGGCCAAGTATCCTCCGCAATTAGTCCATTTAATAAATGACCTGAACACCAAAATATTGATTTAGCTGCATTTATAGCCAAGGGTTTATCTGTACCTGTCCTAATTCATTTGTCTTAAATGAAGAAAAAGAAATACAATTAAGTACGAGTTTGTTTGTAAATATAAGAATAAGCTCTTCCTGCTCTGCCTCGGACGTCATTACACCAGGCTCCTCTTCAGACGTCGCTCAGCTTCCCTACTCCACTGAGGACGTTGCTCCATCTTCCTGCTTGGATGAGGACGTCGCTCTGCCATCCTGCTCCGCTGAGGATGTCGCTCTGCCATCCTGTTCTGCTGAAGACGTCGCTCTGCCATCCTGCTCCACTGAGGACACCGCTCTGCCATCCTGTTCTGCTGAAGACGTCGCTCTGCCATCCTGCTCCACTGAAGACGTCACTCTGCCATCCTGTTCTGCTGAGGATGTCTCTCTGCCATCCTGCTCTGCTGAGGACATCGCTCTGCCATCCTGCTCCGCTGAAGACGTCACTCTGCCATCCTATTCTGCTGAGGATGTCGCTTTGCCATCCTGTTCTTCTGAGGACGTCGCTCTGCCATCCTGCTCCGCTGAGGACGTCGCTCCGCCATCCTGTTCTGCTGAGGACGTTGCTCTACCATCCTGCTCCGCTGAAGACGTCACTCTGCCATCCTGCTCCGCTGAGGACGTCGCTCCGCCATCCTGTTCTGCTGAGGACGTTGCTCTACCATCCTGTTCTGCTGAGGACGTTGCTCTACCATCCTGCTCCGCTGAAGACGTCACTCTGCCATCCTGCTCCGCTGAAGACGTCACTCTGCCATCCTGCTCCGCTGAGGATGTCGCTCAGCCATCCTGCTCTGCTGAAGATGTCTCTCTGACCTCGCAGAGAGCATCACTAGGATCTACCTCGAGCTTCGTTTCCCCCGCTGGCTGTGCATTGGAAATCGCTCCATGCCCAAACCAAACCATGGAGATGGCATCATCTCTCTGCGGTATGGAAGAAACACAGCAAGCGTCCTAGTTATGGCCCTGTGAGAGATGACACTCAGGGGAACTTTGAGACATCACCTAGGTATCCAGGACTCCCTTTTGAACTTTTTACGCTTTTCAGGAGCCGCGCTTCGGGGGGGCTCTGTTATGAATCTCTAGAGGGGACTATGGACTTCAATTCCCAGCAGCCACTGCACTCTGTACCATGGTCACATGCCCACCTGCACCTGAATCTCATCCTGGTTAACAAGCACCAGTGTGTATTTAAGTCACGATTTGTACAGCACTCATTGTCTGGCTTTATGTTGTCACGTTATGCTCTTCCGTGTCCTAAGTATTGGGTTCTGTTCTCGTATGCGTAGTGTCTTTTATGTATTGTTTGTACTCATAATAAACTTTGAATCTGCATGTGCATTCCGCCTCTGTCTCCGCACTCGTGGCGATTAAAGTGCTTGTGTAACTGAAATGTGTCTTTCTCAAAACCTCCTCACTCAAAAAAGCAGACTAGCAAAACTCAATATCACAATGAGAGGAAAAAAAAAGACGTTGACTTGAAAGACAAACTTCATTTTAGAAGGAAAAAAACTGCTTCGTCAGTCATTAGATGATACATCAGAAAGAGTGGATGATATTAGCACAGGCACAAAGGAATACATCCATCCATCCATCCATCTGCTATCCTGTTCTGCTGAGGACGTCACTCTGCCATCCTGCACCACTGAGGACGTTGCTCTGCCATCCATCCATCCATCCATCCATCTTCTATACCGCTTACCCTCTTCAGGATCACGGAGAAACCTGAAGCCTATCCCAGGAAGCATCGGGCACAAGGCGGGGTACACCCTGGCCAGAATCATGTGACACAATCACATACACCATGTGACACAATCACATACACATTCACACACCCATTCATACACTACGAACACTTTGGACATTTTGGACATGCCAATCAGCCTACCATGCATGTCATTGAACTGGGGGAGGAAACCGGAGTACCCAGAGGAACCCCCCGCAGCACAGGGAGAACATGCACACTCCACACACACACGGCCCCGGGCGGGACTCAAACCCCAGACCAGAGACTACAGTCAGAGAGTAGTTCAGAGTCTGCACTGAAGACTTCATCATGGCTTGAGAGAGAGACAGAAACAGAAAGAGAGGGATGTAAGATCTAAGTCCTTTCAGTGAGTGTTAGGTGACATGGCAGTGGATGAAGTGTCATGGCTTTTGGCTGAAAATAGAGAGTTCTCTTCTAGTAGGGGGAAAGATAAATGAAACAGATCAGCAGAATGAAAGTACAGAAAAGCAATGAAGAGTGGAGAGTATGACCACACGTACACCACGAAGGAGTGATATAGCAATTATCAATGCCGTCTTTTTCAGCTGTTATAATGCTATTATGTCTCTCAAGGTTTATATATATATATATATATATATAATTTTGCATTATAACAGCTGAAAAAGACGGCATTGGTAATTGCTATATCACTCCTTCGTGGTGTACGTGTGGTCATACATATATATATATATATATATATATATATATATATATATATATATATATATATATATATAATCTACGATTAATAGATTAGGAGATATTAACATAATAATGCAGAAGCAACCATAATGTGTAGAAAGCTAAGGTTATAGCCTGAAAACTGTAGGAGGATATATCTTTAGAAATTGTGCATAACGGTGAAAGGAGAAGAAGAGTCAGTGTCAAAGTTTTAAAAATCAGTTAGGCTTTCTACAGCGGGGTCACAGACTGCCATTTAACAAATGAATCAATATTGAGAAACAATCTGGGCAACCAACACAGTAACATCTTAATACTTCCATCCAAACATAAGCTCATTTATTTGCTCTGCGCCACCCCCCACCACACAGACACACACACACACACACACACACACACACACACACACATTACCACCATGGGAAATTTACCCTAACCAATCTGTCTAGCTGTATATTTCTGGACAGTGGGAGGAAACTGGAGAATCCAGAGGAAACCCATGCAAATACAGGAAAAGTATGCAGATTAAAAACCTGGAGCTGTGATGTTGTATGTTTACTCATTATTGTGGCTCATTGATGCAATACAGTGTCATACATATTATCGCATTAAATGCAGACGGCATGTTCTTTCTTTTTCATTAATCTGAGAGGAGAAGGTTATAGATAGCAGAAGCCTTAAAGGCGGATTTCCATTTTTCTAGACCATTCGCTATCATCGTCTTACAAACACCAGCTATGAACACATCAGTGATCTATGTCTATGTACAGCACCACGCAGGAACATAGCTTTGTGAAATCTCAAAACATAGCCTAAAAGATCAGAAGATGACTTTCATTGTATTAAAAAAAAAAAAAAAAAGATTGTATTTCACTTCGTTTTAAATGTTTTATCTGTAAAAAAAAACAAAAAACAATTATGACATGCTAAGTCTAAGAAAGAGGAAAAAGAAGAAGCCAACTTAATAACACTAATATCTCTTGGAAAATTAAGGACACCCTTAGTTCCAGGTCAAAAAAAAAAAATATGGATGCAACACTGAATAAACAGGGTTCTTTTAATGTAGTCCAACAGGGTTAGTGTAATTTATTCTGTGTCCTAATTAAATATCCTTTTAAAGTTTACCTCACAAAATAAGATGTCTGGCATAGTGTAGCTGTATATTCACAAACATGAATTCAAAGCAACACTAATAATGGAAACACTTCTTAGCAAGCCTTGTGTAAAGGAAATATTTGAGGTTTAAACCCTACTGTGCCCATATGTGGCTCCTGATATTGCAAATTCAAATAATGTCATTATCACTGAGAGTCAGGAACAGCAGGATGTCCATGATCCCACAGTGTGAGTTATTGAGTAGTGTCCTTTAGTGAGTGTGTTAAAGTTGTTCGGCGATAAAGTGTGGTTAGTAGAACAGAAAGAACCAGTGGTAGGTCTCATATACAGCATGTGCCTTTGTACTATCAGAGAAGCAGTACAGTCATGTGACTAAGGAGACACTGACTAGACTTGGGAAAGGCTATAGTAATAAATAAGTAAAAAGGAGATACATTGGTGTCTGGTTGATGAAAGTAAACAGTCTACTTTACTGAAAGGGTTAAAACCATGATAAGGGAAGACAATACAGAAAGCCCATTTGAGATGTTTCCAAAGTAGTAACAGCAAACAATTGGACTTCTTCTCAATGACCCGAGCGTAAGTGGTGAACACACTGCGCATTAAAGCACAACTCAAGCACACAAACACACTACACATACACATGTAGTGTGTTGTAAAAGTGGTACCTCTGCTTGTCAATGGAGCTGGCTCTGAGCACTTCACCACTAATTGCTTCTGGTGCTAAATTTAGCGAGGGGGGTGTGGGGGGAGGGGGGGGGGGGCGGCGGTTTAGCACACACATTTCTAAGTGCAGTAAGATGGAAGAGAGGGAAGCTTGGGAAAATAAGGTGGAGCAAGCAAAAAGACAGAGTGAGCTTTGATCACAAATATAGACTGCAGTAAGAAACCTGCATCTGTAGCTGGAAGGTAGTGAGGTATCTTTCCCAGCCATGTTCTCCAACCCCCCCGGGAATTCCAGAACTATTCCATATGCCACACACGTCAATCAGAGCAGAGCAGCACAGGCCGTCTTACTACAATCCATCATCCACTCATGAGCCAAAGCTCAGGATGTATTTTTGTAATTATGTACGATTTGTTATATCAGTGAACGATGTATGCTTTGCAGAGTTGGGTGTAACTGTACCTGTCACCTAATGACTTTATCTGATAACGCAGTAATGTAACGCATTGCATTTTAAATGTATGTCATTTGATTACAGTTACTGATGTCGATAAAACGACGTTACTTGCGTTACAGATTTATTGTTAAGAAAACAAAATTAAGTGAAATGCATTTTTTAAATAAATCACGTTTGTCATCACGTGGCCCCGAATAATTCTCCACTCGGAGCGGTTCGTCGCTACGTGACTGATCATCAGTAAAAGGAGACCGCCTGTAATTTTATATCTTCAGTGAACGGAGGCGAGAATAATCGGACAGGGTTTACAGGAAAGTACGTGGAAATACTCGTGTCTTATTGGCTGACAGTCTCTCAATTCTGCAAAACGCTAGCTCACAGTCGGTGTGAGGAAAAAACGATTTATTTATTTTTAAACCAGTAAATGGGTTGAAACTGAAACAGTAGCATCCTCTGAAGCTGAGCATTAAAACAAGGTGTGTAAACGTCTATATGAGTTCCAGTTTACGTGAACATGATATGAGCAGAGCAGAAGGAAAGATAATGTACTCTACACGGCATTGTAGCAGCTAAACCCATACAGTGCTAGCTTAGCTGTTCCTCCATTTGGCTAGCGACACCAAACTAGCCTAGTGAGAAAAGTTTTATATTTTATCCGTCTGGTAGTTGTACAAACAGTGACGACACCCGAGGCAGGTGCTAAAATTACTGAAAGAACTCTGAGTTTCACTTTGTAGTGTACTTTATTAGGTTTAATAGGTTTGGAAAGTAACGTGAAAGTAAAGTAATTAGTAATCTGATCAATTTTTACATGCAGTAATTAGTAATGTAATCAGATGACAATTTTAAAGTAGTAATTAGTCATCTGAAGTGAGTTACTCTTTTTTGAGTAACTTACCCAACACTGACGATTTGTACGATTTGTTATATGTACGATGTCCAATTTGTTATATCAGTGTAATCATACTCAATCAAGACAACAGTACAATAGCAGCATGTAGTCTAGGTGGCAGAAGTGATTAAGCAATGCACGAGGGTCAAGCTGCTATTACTGTAGTCATTACAGTTCTCTCAAACATATTCATTCATAAGAGGACTAGGAGAGCCACCATTGATATGTGACCTCTGATCACTTAACTGATTAAAGCCTTGAACATTTTCAAAAAAAAAAAAAAAAAATTAAGCTGATGTCCGATAATCTTTATCAAAATTTGTTACTGGGAAATATTAACACTGAAAGAGAAGAAACACTACTATGAACATATCATATGAATAAATTCTTTTCCTATATGATACAGAATTTAAGCTTTGAGATCACATCACTGAAGGACTGCAACACCTTTGATGTTCTCCAAACAACTATGTCCATCTATCCATCCATCCAGTTTCTGTACTGCTTATCCTACACAGGGTTGCTGGGAAGCCTGGAGTCTATCCCAGTGAACTCGGGGCACTCAGGACGGGGTGCCAACCTATCGCAGGGCTCAATTACACACCCATTCACACACTATGGACAATTTGGAAATGCCAATCAGCCTACAGTGCATGTCTTTGGAGCGGGGGTGGAAACGGGAGTACCCGGAGGATACCCCCGAGGCACGGGGAGAACATGCAAAACCAGAGCGGAGACAGGAATCAAACCCCAACCCCAAAACTTATGAGGCAAACATGCTAACCACTAATCCACCATTCCCCCAACAAATATGTCCATTACATTACATTTCTGAGAACTCACATCATGTTCACTAGCATAAAACGCTACAAGTCTTTTCAAATAGCAAACGTATATATTCTACAGTGCTCACATCATATTCTACAGCGTAACAATTCATTAAAGCAGTTCAATGAAGCAAACCTATAACAGGATCTTCGCTTTTTACACTTCAAAGAACAGGAGGGACATGACAATTAGCAGTCAGCTCCTCATCAGCTGTGAGAGGTAATATTCACCACCACACACCGCTGAGCTGAAATCAAACACTCCAGAGCCTACTGAGGTGTTCACATAAGACTTGTTTTTCTCGCTTAACATTCTGCCTGTTGATTTCTTTTATATCGTTCATCCATCCCATTCAAATGTGACAATCAAATGTAGTGGTGCAAACAGAAAAAAAAAAAAAAAAAAAGATATAGATAGAAACACAGCTAGTAGATCCATTACACATACCACCCATAAACTAGTGAAAGCATCATTAATAAGTGCTGTAGAGAAAAGTATAAACGCACCTGCTTTTACGTATTTAATTTTGTTTTTTTAAATCAGTTTTTAGAGTCTTTCTGCAAGTATGAGGAGGCGCAGGTGTTAATTTTGCAATGATTATTTTATGGAGTTTTTTTTTAAACGGAGAAATTCATCAAGAACACCTGACTAATCCGAATGCGTCGTGGATTCAGTTATTCTTCTGTTTAACGGTTTGTTATTGGTTATTCAACACATTAATGTTTCAGTTGCGTCCTGAAGTGAAAAAACTGTCAAACTGAATTACAATCGCAAACCAAAGCTAAAGCCTACGTTTGAGCCGGGGGGTGGGGGGGGGGGGGGGTTGGAAAGAAAGGAAATTTAACTCAGGTCTCTGATGATGTAACCTGAAGAGAAAAACAGAGGACAATTGAATACATTATATACAGTAAAGCAGCTGTGTCTGAGATCACTATAGTGCAAAAGGGGTTGGGTTTAGACCCATTCTTACAAATACGATACAAATACATCTGCAATTCATTAAATGGTAAATGGTCTGCACTTATATAGCGCTTTTATCCAAAGCGCTTTACAACTGTGTCTCATTCACCCATTCACACACACACACACTCACACACCAATGGTAGCAGAGCTGCCACGCAAGGCGCTAACTTTCCATCGGGAGCAACTTGGGGTTCAGTGTCTCGCCCAAGGAGACTTCGGTATGTGGAGTCACGTGGGCCGGGAATCGAACCGCCGACCCTACGATGAGTGGACGGCCCGCTCTACCGCCTGATCCACAGCCGCCCACATTAATAACATACAGTACAACATTCACTGTACAAAATACATATATGCACTGTATTCGGTTAATGAGTATTGGTCAGTAATTAGTGAAACAATTACAAACATCCAATCAATGCTACAAATCTGTGGATGGCAGTTACTGTATAAGCCTAGTTTAAGGCTAACGGTGTTTCATGGCTGTTTAGCATCAGGTCAGACACAGAGGCAGTCTGAGAGTTCTGAGACGTCTCTCTTACCTCTATCAGCGTTTCTTTCAGTGTTGAAACTCTACATGAAACCCTCTGGGGAGCTGTGGGAAAAGAGCCTTCTCCAGCCTTTTTGTGTCGTTTTCTTCTCTTCACCAGACTCCATCCATCCTCCCTTAGGATAAGAACTCTGCTCTTTTGCCCTGCCCTCCAGCCTCGCTCTCCTCATTGCTCCTGCACATACAATGGGCAAAATAAAAAAAAAAAAACACAGCGAAGATTTGGTCAATGACTGCAACCAGTGCTCAGGTTCCTTAGATACAACAGGACAGACCGGGAGAAAGCCAGTGTGTGTGACCGTGTGTAGAGAGAAAGAGTGAATCAGTGTGGACCGTCAAATGCTGCTGTACTCGAACAATGCTGTTTCCTTGGTATGAAAGCAAATAAATGTTATATCATGTTCAGTGATTCTATTATAGTATTAGTCAGGTCTCAGGAGTGACTGGCAAGTCATGCACAGTATTGTTCGGGTAAAGACTTTCTTCATCGCCGTCCAACAGTGTAAACGATATTTGTACAAGCTGCCAGGTTTAAAAATACACACACTAATACTCATATATAATAACTCATGAGCTTAGATCAAAGGGTCTACAGTCATAAATCAAACTGGGGAGAAAAACTAACAGTTATAATGGACTATAACAGAAATGACAGGATGTGATCGTCACTGGTGTCCTGAAGTGTTCCCTCTCCCTATTCAGTCTCCTAGCACTGTAAATGTCATCACTTTTTCCCGTCCATCTGAGACAAGCCTCTGCGGGCCCTCGCGTTTATCTCTCCCTCCATCATCTCTACCTTCACAAAAGACCTTTTATTTCTCTATTGTATTCCGTCCCTCGGCACATGGTGCATGATTGCACGGGTAGGCAGCCATCGCTTTTACTCTAGAGAGAAGCAAGGGAGGACTTCAAAGCCTTTTTGGATCCATCTCAATGGAAGAACAGGTTAGAATCGCTTCATTACTCTACAGCTTTATTCCAATAAACTACAAGCCACAGCATTTAGACCATTTCAGGTCTAAGCACTTTTTTTATTTTTATTTTTTTTACTGAGAAACAATCAAAATAAAACATTTTGTCTGGTTGTATGCCCAAATGTGACAGGTTGTAGATGGAGATGAAGTTCTTTTTCATGCTTCATGGTTATAGCATGACGTTTGACTATATGCGGCTGGTCCATGTATGTACTACTTAATGAAAGGAACATTGAATTAAGGCCTTTAGATTCTCCACCACTTTTATTCACCTACTTGTATTTACTTCAAAACGCAGTGACTTCACTTTCTCCCTTCGCCTTTCTCTGTCTATTCCTCCATACATGCGCATGAGGATTTGTGTATCTTCAGCTACTACACACATTCTTCCTTGGTTCAATGTATTCCTTGCTTAAACACTCAATAGATCACCCATCATTTTATCCAGAGTATATAATATAGCATTTACATTGTGCCATTTATCTTTTCTTACTCATTAGTGCCATATTTCACTTCAATTACACATTATGCAGCTGCTTTCCCGAGGTCTTAACCTGACTGTGAATAAACTGAAAAGAGAGATGCATAATTATAACAGGGGGAAAAAAAAAAAATCTTGCATTTTCATAAATGCTTTAAACAATATTTGAAACTGTTGAAATGTTTTATGCAGAAACGATTATTATACCGTGCAGGGATCTTTTGTAGGCTGTTTACTGAAGAGATATTATATACCATATGTCCATATTTAAGCTGTAATTTTTTAAATGCATTGCAATACAGCTGTGTGAAGACTACTGAATTGACTTTCATACTTTTAGATTTCTATTGGTAATATTTTACTATATGATCGACACATTCAAAATCAACCCACTTTTTGTGCATGACGTTATAAAAGTGGGCGTGGTGGTCTCAGAGGAGGATGGCCCATTCAAGCACACATTAAGGACTACGGCATATGCTTATAAGAGTAGTTCTTAAGGCCTAACTTTGAATTATGTGTGACATTTTGTGTATAAACTTGTTTACATGACGAACAGTTGGGAAGTTCTTGCTCACTGTATCCTCTCTGCAGTCGGTGGTGATATGCGTAGGGTTGGCAGGCCGACCTTGGGAGGATCAGCACAAGCACACAGGGAGAGCAGCTCTTTGATATTCACAATCAAAGACCTCCCATGTCTACCGCTGAGAGGAAGGTTACTTTTGTAGTTGTTGTTGTTTTCTCTAATACACAATACAAAGGCTGCTGACCATGACTTTCATGCTGGCGTTCTGTTTGTGAAGGTCGGGGAAAGAGGTTTTAATTACCCGGTAAAAGAGCAGTACGGCACAACGGGCTTTTATACAAGGGAAATGGGTCAGTGCTGAAGATCAAACATGCAGCCTATGCAACACATACTGCAAAATTACACACACACACACACACACACACAAAATTACACACATAAACATACTGATCTTCACTGGATTAATTTAGCCAAAAATACAACAGTTAGTGTATATTTGCATGTTGGTGAGAGCTCGGAATTTGTACTTGAATCTCACTCAGAACACAAGTGATAAAATATGTTTCTCAAATAGAATAAATAAAGTTTGACAACTGTACCAACGGCCATAATTCCAGTTTGGAAAATCTCCGGTCTAAAAGATGACAGTTAACAGTCTAAGACTCCATTAGGAACGTACAAAACTGGGTTGTTCTGTGACTAATATGTGAAAATGTATACAATTTCATTAGTGTTATAGTAAGAAAGTCATTAAGAGGAAGATTAAGAGAAGTCTTTGAGGCAGTCAGAGCTATTTGGACTTCAATAAAGAGTGGAGCCTGGCACAGACAGAGCACAGGAAGGCTAAGTGTCTCTCAATAAGTCTCTCTCAAGATCAGATTAAGTCCATTGGTTCATTGCACACTAATTGTAATAGTTCAGTGGGTAAGAGGTTTCTGATCTTGCTGTTGTTTTATGATATATCTATGGGTCACTTCTGCTTATTGGGGGAAAAATTCCATTCACAAATGTTTGCTTTTTTCTCGATTGACTGCAACAGGATTAAACCCAGCAGCGGTCCTACCTTCTGTGACTGCACTGAGCACTCCTGTATTTTAATGACGTTCCTAATCGCAGGCAATTTCCTGAAAGTGCAATCACATGGTTCAGTGTGCACATCTTAATGTGACACTCCAACGGTGAACTCGAGTATCACACCTCTGAGACTACTAAAGTATCTAGGTATTAGGTAAAAAATAAATAAATAAATAAATAAATGAGGAGATTCCTGCACCAGAAATTCACACACCCACGCCCACACACACACACACACACACACACACACACACACACATATACACACACAAATATGTAAAACACACACACACACACACACACAATTACACAGTTACAATTACAATTATATAATACAGTTCTGCTAACTCAGATTGATAGCAGGTGTGTAGGATATATATATATATATATATATATATATATATATATATATATATATATATATATATATATATATACTCGGCAAAAAAAGGAAACGTCCCTTTTTCAGGAGACTGCAGTTTAAAGATCATTTTGTAAAATCCAAACGAGCTTTCCAGATCTTTATTGGAAAGGGTTTAAACGATGTTTTTCATGCTTGTTCAATGAACCATAAACAATTATTGCACATGCACCTGTGGAACAGTCCTTAAGACACGGACAGTGTACAGGCGCTAGGCAATTAAGGTCACAGATACGATAAGTTAGGACACTGAAGAGTCCTTTCTACTGACTCTGAAAAACACCAGGAGAAAGGTGTCTAGGGTTCCTGCTCACCTGCGTGAACATGTCATAGACCTGCTGCAGGGAGGCGTGAGGACTGCAGACGTGTTCAGAGCAATAAACTGTAATGTCTGTAATGTAAGACGCCTAAGACGGTGCTGCAGGGAGACAGGAAGGACAGCTGATCGTCCTCGCAGTAGAAAATTACATGTAAGCGTGTGTGTCCCCCAGACGTGATGGAGAACTTGTAAATGCCTTGGTGGAAGAGTGGAGGAACATCTCACAGCAAGAACTGACCAATCTGGTGCAGTCCATGAGGATGAGATGCTCTGTAGTACTTAAAGCAGCTGGTGAACACACCACATACTGACTGTTACTTTTAATATTGACCCACACTTAGTTCAGGGACTCGTTATTCCATTTCTGTTCATCAAATGTCTGTGAAACTTGTTCAGTTTATGTCTCAGTTGTTGAATCATTTTATGTTAATACAAATATTTACTGTTAAGAAATTAGTTGGAAATAAAAGCAATTGAACGTGAGAGGATGTTTTTTTTTTGGTGAGTATATATGCATTTTCTATACTGCTTATCCTACACATGGTAGTGGGGAGCCTGGAGCCTATCCAAGGGGACTTGGGGCACAATGGGACACCCTGGACCAGGTAACAACCCATCACAGGGCACACTCACTCATTTATGCACTATGGACAATTTATAGATACCCATCAGTCTACAATGCATGTCTTTGGATTGGGGGAGGAAACCAGAGTTCCTCGGAGGAAACCCCCAAAGCACAGTGAGAATATGCAATCTCCATGCACACCAGGCGGACACAGGAATCGGACCCCCAACCCCGAACCACCCACTAATTATATATATATATATATATATATATATATATATATATATATATATATATATATATATATATATATATATATATATATATATATCCACATGTCCACATATATATATAAAATTAGTACATACTCATTCACAACTAGGGGCAACTAGGTGGCTTGGCTACTCTAAGTTGCCCCTAGCTGTGAATGAGTGTGTGAATGTTTATGTGCATGGTGTTTTGTGATGGACTGGTGTCCCACCCAGGGTATTTTCCCAATCATGGTTGCAGTGATCAACTGCAACCATGGCCAGGATAAAGAGGTTACTGAAGATGAATGAATAAATGAATGAACGAATCCATATTACATCCCATCTAGCTGCCCTATCAATCTACCAAGGTACTAAGCGGACTGAGATTATAAACCACAAAAATACAGCTAAACAAGTGCACAAGCACAAAAATAAAAGCCAGACAGGGCAAACAAAAACCTTCAAGTAAAATCCACACACAACCGTGCACTCCACATGTGTGCACTTGAATTCAGAGGATTACTGAAGAGTGCCAGATGTTCTGTGCGTGTAAGACAGAGGGAAGTGAATGCAGATAAGGCTCTAGGGAGAGGAATCCTGCTGAGGGTTTCCCTTTGTCTTACCTCCCCCTACTGGCTGCTCAAGTCCCTCCTTCTCTCCCTCCTCACAACCTTTTCACACGGATTAGGAGTGTTTTGTTTTATCATCTCTCTCTCTCATACTATATACTGTGAATTAGGAGGCAGAGTAATAGTCTGGTAAGGTTCAGGAAAAGTTGGATTTCAGCTGGACGGTGTTCAGGACGCTGAAACAATACGAGGCATATTTGAATTATTTCTACAGTTTCTAATCACTGCAGTAACTAAGGCAGGCAGATTGTGTTGATGAATATATAACATGTGGTTATATGATATGTACAAAAGTGTAGGTGTTAAAAATCCCAACCATATTAAGAAAGGGTTGAAGTGGGAAAATTCCAGGGGGAGTTCTCTCCCACACAGACACACACAAATGGCGAGAATATAGAAAAGGACTGGCCATCTCTTTTGTAGCTCTCATGCTGCTGTGCTGTGAGTGTGATGGGGGGAGTTGATGGCTGAATAGGGGCTCAGTTACAGACCTGTGGGCCAGCGTGAGTGCGGTGCATTGATCCAGAGCTAGAGAGCCCCGGCACAATAGATGGATTACAAATGCCAGGGCTGGAGCTCCTCCCCTACGTACCCATGTGTCTACACAATGAGCAGGAACGACACTCTCTCTCTCTCTCACACACACACACACACACACACACACACACACACACACACACACACACACACACCAAAATCTAGTACACTACAAACTGTCAGGTTTTTTTCTTTTTCTTTTAATACATTTGTGGTTATGTGGTTAGGTTTTTATGACAGGAATTCGCTCAGCTATAAAGCATCACACACAACCCGACAAACAGGATGAAAATAAATAATAATAAAACAGTCCGTACATGCAATTATAGGTGATAGCAAAAAAATAAATGAAACAAATACAGCATGATTCTGAACAAATTTAAGACAAACCATAAGCACATAGGGGCAATTTAGCATAGGCAGTCCACTCTCCCACACGTTTTGGAGAAGCAGATTGGCAAACACGTCACACTGTGCCACTGTGCTGCCCTAAGACAAACCAAACAACATTTAAAAAGCTGTACATTCATCTTCACTAACCACTTCATACTGGTCAAGTTTGCAGAGTCTATCCTGGCAACACTGGGCACAAGGTAGAAGAATTCACCCAGTCCATCACAGAGCACACACACACACACACACACATTACATCCATGGGCAATTTAGCTTGACCAATCTGCCTAGCTGCATATTTCTGGACAGTGGCAGGAAACTGGAGAATCCAGAGGCAACCCATGCGAAATACAGGGAAAACATGCAGATTAAAAACCTGGAGCTGTGATATTGCAACACTAGCTACACATGCAAAAGATGAAATAAACAAAAGCAACAAAATGAAAACTAAAAAAATCAGAAGTCATTTAAAACAAACCGTTTGTGTATGTATGGGTAAAACTGTATTAAGATCAAACCGCATGTCTACGCACTATACGTAAGTGTGCCGTTAATCTTGAATGAACGGGAATATTAATCAATCACATAATGCATAATGCCTTTTGGGAATGTGGTCAAAACTGTTCTAACTCAAGCTTACCTCAGTGTAAATTCTACACGTTATTAGCCTAGCGCATGAATATTTAATGATCTCTGCATTGTATCATTAACAGAGCAAACACCTCTTAGAAAGCAAGGTTTTTTTACCCGCTTTAGCAATTCTACACAGTACACCGTTTCTGCGGAGGGAAAGGCTGCGAGCAGTATTAATATTCACTCACACGGAAATAAAAGTCTATACGGGAGAAAACAAATTGTAGATAAGGAACCACATTGAGGAAGCATGGCACAGAGATAGAACGAGAGGGTGAGAGAGAGAGAGAGAGAGAGAGAGAGAGAGAGAGAGAGAGAGAGAGAGAGAGAGAGAGAGAGAGAGAGAGAGAGCAATAGACAGACTGTTCTGATTGTTCAGGGTCAAATTCAAAAACACACACTCCTGTTTATGTCTCCCCTGGTTCACAGAGCTATTCATTAGGCCTCTGTGTAAATCAATCTGCTGCTTTCTAAAACAGCGTCAATTTGAGCGTGACGCCTGTCAGCTTGACGTCGCTCTGTGGATATTTAACTTGAAGCCCAATTAATCATCATGATTAATTCCTGAACAAACCAGCTGCAACTGTTCAGTATAAGCAACTTCCTCCTCTCCAAAAGCAGAGAAATGAAGAAGAAGAAGAAGACGGGAGAGACGAGGGGGTTGGGGCATACCGAGAAGGGAGGTAAAAAGGAAGGAAAGAGAGACATGTAAAGAAAAGGAAGGACAAGAGTGATGGAGGGTAAGAGTGAACTATCTACAAGAGCAAAAGTAAACAGAAAAACGCAGGGTGAAGTTAACTAAGCTGTGTCGGCATGTGTGTGTGTGTGTGTGTGTGTGTGTGTGTGTGTGTGTGTATACTCAAGTCAACAGTGGAGGTGTTCTTGCTCCCGTAGTCATTAGTTATGTTCATATGCTTGGATAATTACGACTCCAGTTGGAGATAATTTCCCTTTTAATGAACAACCACAGAGACTTCACATTGTGGTTTTAACATGTCCTGTTGGTCACAACAAGCCCGAGTTAATAAACAATATTAAAGGTTAAAAAAATATTATTTGAGTTTCGCGTTTACACACCTTGCATTTAACATACATGCATGAATGTCAGTAAATACAGTGTTATTGTAATAGCTATTATAGCTAGTTCTATGTAATGTGTGATATTTATATAATACGCTTTTACAAGATACCCATAACTAGAAACCCAGTGCTTCGGTGTTGAGCCTCAGTCACCAAATTAATTAAGCATGGTCTGGTTTGATAAGGTAGGTAGTGAAGGTAGGCTTTATCTGTTAGGTAGGAAGTATGATGGGTAGTTCCTGTCGGTTTGTCTATCCTCAGTCAGCTTCCAAGGTTCAATTTACATAAGGAGAGCAGAAAATGCTCTGACAGCTGATGCAGTTTAAATCAAATTATAGGATGTGTGTGTGTGTGTGTGTGTAAGAGAGAGAGAGAGAGACAGATAGCGAGAGAGCGAGAAAGAGAGGGAGATTGATTAGTGCACCATTAACAATAGATTAGTTTGGAAAGCATACAGTTTCATATCATACTCTTGACTGTTTTGCATCATATATCTTAACTAAATGAGAATTTAATTCTTACCCCTTGTAAACAATCTTGAACTAGATCTTGGGAACAGAAGAAAAAAAAAATGGTTCAAACATTAATGACTGATTGCCATAAATTCCTTCTAGAGAGTGCACATGAGCAGGAGAGAGCGAGAGAGAAGAGTAGAGTAATATCGCTGCCCAGTAGATCAGAGTCACAGGCTTTTATATAGTGCATAAATGAGGAGTGTGTTATTCCACCATCTGATTGATGACACCTCATACTGTGAAGCGTGTGGACAGACTACATGGTGTAAAAGATGGAGGAAACAATAACCTATCAATCATACAGTCTGCTCCTGATTTAAAACTCCAGGCATGAAATGCACCCAGCTGTAACTCAGACACTTCATCAAAAGCTCTAGGTCATCATTGTGCCATTACCCATTTACAGACCAAGCTTTTCCCTTAGTGCATCACTGTCAGCACAACATGGTAAGGGTTCCATACCATTCCGCTGCCTAGTCTCAAACTACTCGCTGTTATCTATGACTTTTCTATGACAGGGTGATAAAAAAGTGACTTACTAATCTAGCAAAAACAGAATGATAAAAAAAAAAAACCAACAACAACAACAACATTGGCCTGATAGAGAGAGAGAGTTGCATGACTGGGTCAGTGGGGGGCTTTAAGTGGAGGGGTGGGGGGAGGGGGGTTAGCAATTTACCGGCGTATGATTTATATGATTTACTATATGAGCTAAAAACTAAAGAGAGTAAAACGGCTGGTTCTGACACAAATGGCCTTTCAGTTTATCAAGAAAAAAACAGACCACTTTCTATAATTAAATATCCATATGGGAAATTCAATTAAGTAATGTTGGGTAATTGAATAAATCACTATTGCATTTCTCATTCCTCATATTTATTTCCCATTAGGTAACTCCTTAATTTTACTCTTCACTGCTGCATTATACACTCATGCTGCAATCAACTGTTTAAGCAGGAACGTATTTAATTATCTTACACACCGCATGTGAGGTCTCAAATATGGCAGGGCAGACTGTAAAATAATCAGCAACGGTGTGATGCTGCCAGACATGAAGCAGGATTACAGTTACCTCGGGAAACTTGATTATTTTCCAATAGGTGCACATCCCTTCTGAGAGTGTACTAGAGTGTACTCAGTAAGTGTACTATTCCTTCGACAGCACATCGGGTTGTATTTATTAAAGAATGATATATCGTACGTTTCATTTGTTTAGAGATAGTTCTTGAGGAGCACCCGTGAAACAAGCGTCTTCCTGTTATCACTTGCATTATAGCAGCTATAAACGGACATTAGCTTAGCAGCTTCTTTTTTCTCATTCGTGAAGCCATGTCATGTTACAGAGAAAGCGGAAATCCCTGTGTTGTGAAAGCGTTCTCTTGAAACTAAAAGGAACTGGCTTACTTTTGACCTGACTTCATCACAGAAACTTCAGCTTATTAACAGTTGCATCAATTGAGCCTGTTTATCTGGAGGGTCTGCCTTAAAAATCCCCGTCGAGAAGTTCTTATTAAAAAATGTAATGTATTAGAATGTGCTTATTAGTGGAAACTTGCAGTTAGTGCTACTGTCAGAGCTGCTTTTATAAGAAATGAATCAACTCCGTCTGACCTATCAGAAGCGAGAATTCAGCAGCGCTGTGATAGAGATGTAATATATTGAATGATGTGTATAAATTGACAAAGTAAAGATAAGTAAAGCTCACACCAGGGATTTATAAGTGTTTATGATTCAAAGTTTCAGTATATTGTTTGTGGTTGAGACTGCCTATAGGTAGCTTATTTATTTATTTATTTCGCACGCAACCCTACACCATATCACCGCAGTATCACTAAGGGGAGTTACAGCTCCTGTTATTTTTCAGCTTCATATTGCTAATTCCAAATAGTGCCATGCGTACTCTCTCATATACTTTTTTGTTAACCTGTGCTATGTTGTGCCATTACTTTAAGGACTGCAATAACACCTAGCTTGACACATCTTGCAGCATCGTTAAATTAAGTCCAAACCAATCTGGGTATCGCTATCACAGTCTCCTGTGTTTACATCAAGTGCTCCAGGTGAAGCGAGAGACGAGCGCAGGCGAGAAAGAGTGGTGTGTGAACATCAGCAGTGTTGATGACAGAAGCTCAAACACCCAACATCTCATCTTCCTAGCGGAAGCACAGATGGAGCAGATAAGGTGGGATCTTAATTAAACCACACCCTTCCCCGCTGAGACAGACAGTGGGCTGGCCCTCACTCTACATCGGCTCCCCGTCTCACGACGCCGTTTGAAGAATGGAACATGAAAGAGGCTGCACCTCTCGACGTGGGCCTGTATCATTACTCAAGCCCAGCAATCTTAATTAAAAAGCATAGCATGTTATGTGCCATAACAAAGGAAGATTTGAGTTCATTTAAATCCAATTATGCCTGGACAGTATCTCCAAAGACGAGGGAGTAATTGCTGTTTGAACACACGGGCCTTTGTTCTACTGCTACGAGATTAATAAATGTGATCACAACAGCTTCTAAAACAAGAAGAATGGAAAAGGGCTGCATGCTGCTCCAGTGGAGGCTTTGATGAAGCTGAAGAACTCCTCTCAAAAGGTACCTGAGTAAACTCATTCAGACTTTCCTGGCTTGCCTCAAAAGCCACCATTCTAACCGCACACGTGCAGCTGTAATGTGAAGATTAAACCTTATCCCAGCAAATCACCCACATCTCATATGAACCCACTAGCTCTTGACTCTGTTTGCTATAAAATCCCCAATAAAAAGAATTCATAAAAACCTGAAATCCTCTAAGAGCTCCTATTTTGTTTGACCCTTTTCTTTCACAAGTTATTCCTTCTCCAGGCTCAGGTGGCGGCTTCTCAGAGGCTGGAGCGAAACAGTGTCCTGATCGATAATTTTCCTGCTCTGCCATATGAGACAGAATAAATGATCTGTTTAAGAGAAAGCTTATGGATGGGAGGATGGGGCCCCACATTCCTGCAGGCTCCTGAATCAGTGATCCCCATTATTCTCCCGCACTAACCGCCCCAAACACAGCCTAATCCCCATCTCTGACCAAACTCTCCTGATCAGACTAGTGTTGACCAATGACCTTGACCTCTCTGTCTGATGACCTATTGATCAAGTCTGGACTGGGGGTGATGTCCAATGACAGACAAAATAGTGCTTGTGTAAGGAATTTGAAATCGCCTTGGTCTTCTGCTTTAAGACTGTCTTCAACTAAACCGAGATACATTTCAGATTGGATTCCAAAATGTTGATGACATCTTAACAGTAAAAGATACCGACCTAAAGAGCGCTCCATATACGCACTCTGTACATGCTGTGATAATCAGGCAGTGCCTTTCGCAATTGTCTCTGAGAATATCTTCACTGTCTTCACTGAAATCATTTACAGCTCTACCCTCTACTGACCTCAGGCCGTTTGCACCCCTTTGTTATCGGTTTAGAGCCAATCAAACGAAATGCAAAACCTGTTGCTACTGCAAGAAAATAAAATCTACAGCTCTTTCAATCTCACGCGAAAGATGTCAAAACCGCAGGACTAAATTTAGTTTGATATGGATACAGGTATCTGTCAGATTCAATATCACACAGATGCTTTTTGATCTGAACAGAAGAAAAACAAACAGGAAAGATATCTGTCAAAAACAACAAGAAGAAGAAAGAAAAATAAATAAAAAAAATTCTATAAATCTCCAAAGCCCAAATATGCCTCCAAGTGCACGTTCCCTGTACCCTCCTCCTCCCTTGCTGACTCATTGACATATTGTGCTTCTCTATGATGTGCAAAGCTCAGAACCTGACCTGCTGCTCTGTATGGCTTGCAGCTATCTCCAGCATGCATGTGCAGTTCCTGAGGGAAACAAGCGAGTCAAACCTTTATAAATATTTCACTGCTGCTTCTCCCTTGCTCCCTGCTCCTCTCCACTCCTCCCTCATCCCGCAAGCAGGAATTATGTCTGAAACTACATCTGCCACGTGACAATCATCATTAAATGTGCTTTAAATTCTGTTTTCATATAATGCTTGGTGTTTAAAACTATTGTACTGTAATAGGAAGTCAACAAAAAAACTGCTTTGTGTAGTCTAGTGTACTGTTATTGATAGAGGAATGGGCTCCAAGCTTAAAACATCTATTTGGAAGACCTCTGTTGGAGGTGAGGGACACCCTGGATGGGGTGCCGACCCATCGCAGGGCACAATCGCACACACATTCACACATTATACGGATCATTTGGAAATGCCAATCAGTCTATGATGCATGCCTCTGGACTGGGGGAGGAAACCGGAGGACCCGGAGGAAGTCCCCGAAGCACGGGGAGAACACGCAAACTCCGCACACACAGAGCAGAGGCGGAATTCGTACCCACAAACCCGTAGGTGTGAGGCAGTTGTACTAGCCACTAAGTCACCGTGCCTCCTGCAAGGCAAAACACAGATTTGAATTAGTGTGCTTCTTCGAATGCCGTATAATTTCTATAGTAAGAGCTAATTCACATGCAAATGGATTTTAAAAAATCTTATTTAACTAAGAAAAGTGTTCATATGATGAAACCTTCTTTCTGTATTTACCATTTATGGAAGAAGTCAACGCTTCGTGATGGTAAGTTTCCCAGTGTGGGAATGTCTTCAGAACAGAGGAGCTACCAGTTTCTCAGTAACTTGATAAGTTCTTCTGTGGATTTTCCACAATATTAAACATAGGTAATAACTAATGTTTTTAAAAATGTGGTATAAGAGGAATAAAACAGTTCAGAAAGAAAAATAGTCAACTTCGGGGTGGTAACAGCATCACACTAGCCTGTTGTTGATTGTTTTCCGTGCTATGTACACCACGCTATGCTGTTTCTTCCTTACTTAAATACAAAACACCGTTAGAACTTTCAACAACCTTTATACACTGCTGAGGCTGTGGAGCTGTGTGTGGTCTAAGCAATGGCTCTCCACTGTGTGTGTGTGTGTGTGTGTGTGTGTGTGTGTGTGTGTGTGTGGCAACAAGATCAATATGATGAAGCAGTAAGCCAGTAGTGCTTTCAGAAAAACATCTCTCCCTCTTCATGGCTATCCCTCCATTTTGTTCTACTTGCCCCTGTATTTTCTTGCTTTCTCTCTCTCTCACTCTCTCTCTCTCTCTCTCTCTCACACACACACATACACACAAACACATGCACACACACACACACACAGAAATCCACAGCACTCTGGGGGATATCTTGGCCTTGTGAAACATTATTGGCTCATTTTAACCCACACTGATAACCACCCAATGGGCAAACAGAGAGCCGGAGGCTGGAAATGGGTAACGTTGTCAGTCCTGTTCTGGACTGTGGTTCACCAGTGGGCGTAGCGTCCTTCTGGTTTTCCTCCCATACACATCTAATTCCTCTGGAAAACACCAGGAAGGATCAAAGGTCATGACAGAGGTCAGGCTTCACGATTAGTCTATGTTCAAGGTGAAATTTCAGGGGTCATATGTAAGATTAGTCCAAGAAGAGGCTGACAGGAGGGTCCAAGGGGATCACAGACCAGAGGTCAGGGGGTTGGTATTAGATCATGGTCAAGGTGACAGGGAATTCTCCTGAGGGTGAAGTTCAGGTCCACAGTTGAGCAGATCAATACCAGCCCAGCATATGGCACTATCTATAAGTGGTCTGCCTTTATTTCCTTTAGTTTATCTTACAGTTATCCTTTCATCATATTTTATACTTTAAATGCTCTTTTCCAAAAAGCATCTGCTTCAGAAATCATAATTCTAACAATTTTAAACATTTAAATACATATATACATACATACACACACACACACACACACACACACACATATATATATATATATATATATATATATATATATATATAAAATTCTCTCACATTCCACTGCTTTTATTTCCAGCACATTTCTTAACATGTGTAAATATTTGTATTAACATAAAATGATTCAACAACTGAGACATAAACTGAACAAGTTTCACAGACATTTGATGAACAGAAATGGAATAACGAGTCCCGGAACAATAGGGGGGTCAATATTAAAAGTAACAGTCAGTATCTGGTTGCCTCCAGCTGCTTTAAGTACTACAGAGCATCTCATCCTCATGGACTGCACCAGATTGGTCAGTTCTTGCTGTGAAATGTTCCTCCACTCTTCCACCAAGGCATTTACAAGTTCTCCATCACGTCTGGGGGACACACACGCTTACATGTAATGTTCCACTGCGAGGACGATCAGCTGTCCTTCCTGTCTCCCTGCAGCACCGTCTTAGGCGTCTTACATTACAGACATTACAGTTTATTGCTCTGAACACATCTGCAGTCCTCACGCCTCCCTGCAGCAGGTCTATGGCATGTTCACGCAGGTGAGCAGGAACCCTAGACACCTTTCTCCTGGTGTTTTTCAGAGTCAGTAGAAAGGACTCTTCAGTGTCCTAACTTATTGTATCTGTGACCTTAATTGCCTAGCGCCTGTACACTGTCCGTGTCTTAAGGACTGTTCCACAGGTGCATGTGCAATAATTATTTATGGTTCATTGAACAAGCATGAAAAAAAATTGTGTGTGTGTGTGTGTGTGTGTGTGTGTGTGTGTGTGTATGTATATATATATATATATATATATATATATATATATATATAATATTTTTAATGGTCATTACCTAGGCAGATTTGGTCAGCAATACATTGAATTGGTGCTGCTTTCCTCTCATGCATCACTCTCATACATTTTGTGGCCAGAGAATAGTAAAAGGCAATTACACACATGACCAAACTGATAGGCAGACAAATGGCTGCAGCCTTTATCATCAGCGAGAGAAAGCACAGCTGTTGCAGTGAACCACTGTTGTAGTTCACGTTTCAATTAAAGGTGGACGAAAACTTGTTCTATTTCATTCAAAAAGCAATTGCAGCACTAGCACTGGATAAGAGTGCAAAAGAAACCAGGGCTCAATAATAGGAAATGGCAACGGAAACAAAGAGATTGTATCAAGAGGCTCTTTGGTCCCTCTTATTTCTTTTCCCAAAATAATGTTGTCTGCAATACACTGAAAAGTGAAATACTGGTCATTATTTTTACATCAGTCATTGTATATGAATCAGCAAAAAGTCATAATGAGTTTCTTACTAATACAACACACTGTACAAATGCTCAAATCTATGAGATTCAAGGTCTAAAACACGTGATTCTTGATTTTTTGAAAACGGTGGTGAATCAAATTGCATTATCAAATTATAATAAATATTTCTGAGTGAATTGTAAGGAAATATGACGAACTATGAAGCTATAGTAGGAAATAGGTGTTGACTAATTTTCTACAACAGCAATTCAAATGATAGTTAATTCCATTATCATTTCTATAGTAAAGGCTCACTAACAGGGACTTTGACAGGGTACTGTGGACTATTATTACATCTAATAATAAAAATAGTTTTAAAACATTGTTATTTAACAAAGAAAAATGTCTATTCGCTGATGTAGTTAAGATTTCTGTAAGGAGATATTTATTTAATATTTATGGGAGTCATTTTTCGGTGACATATTGTTCATAATCGCTGTGGTATTAGAAGAATAAAACACTTCATGATGTGCTATTGTAGGAGAATAATCCACTTTGGGGCAATATCACAACATGTCCCATCGTAATTTACTCCTTACGTAGTGGAAAAACAAGCCGCAGAAAAATCGAGTATTTTTGGCCGCAACAAACAGCAAAAAAACATACAAACATGTATGAGCATATTCTATATGCAGTACTTCTACACACACCTGTAGCTACCACATACCACATGTATTCTTTTCTGAACACATATTACACATTGGGTGAGAAACTCTTTAAGCATACTATGCATCTATTATTTTTCCATACTACATACATGAACATTTTTTTTAAGGAGTCTGCCAAACATTTTGAACAAATACTGGCCGAAATCGGAAACTAGCTTCTTATTCCATTTGAATCGTTTGTTATCATTCTATAACTCTAAATGATCACACAATCTGAAGTGTGCACGAAGTTGGTCAGCAATAGTGAAGTCAGCATTTGAATGCCGCTGACGCAGCAGAGAGTGACAAGAGAGGTAATCACAAGCTGTTATCAGGGTTATGCGGGGTGATGAAAAGTGGAAGGAGGGACAGCAGGTGCTATTTTTCTCTGACAGAAGTCATTCACATCCTGCCATGCACTACTGCGTTCAGAGCATTCAGACTCTTACTCCGCCTGTCTGTATCCAAACCAGACTAGTCATGTTTCTAACCCTATGTCATCTTCAAATCATCTCTTTCTCTTTCCATCAGGACTGTTTCCTATAACTTAATTTGTGATTTCAGGCATAAAGTGTATATAGTAGTATAATACATGAGCAGGTAACTTCACCAGGGAGAAATAATTAGCAGGAGCGAAACAATTAACGTGATTTGAGGCTTGGGATCTGCTTCTCTCCCTGGGAAAATCAACCTTTGAGTCCAATCAATACTGCCAAAAAAATCCAAAGCCTTACTAAGCAAAGACAGGAGATGACTAATTAACATTGGGTTGATCGCTAACAGATCAATGTAGCTTTCATGGCGTCTAATGTTTACGAGTTGTGACTTCACCTGATACTGCACCATTATGCTCAACCATTAAGACAGTTATGTCTAGGTTCCTGTAAATGTCTTTGTTAAAATTCAAGAACCAATGCGTGTCAGTTCGAGTTGAGCTTAGACATAACTACAGACAGATGTGTAGGATTTGCATGGCCTGGGCAGAGCTTAAAGAGCTTGGGCAACGGTTGAAAACCTCCCACTTTGCCCACATAAACAGCCTTAAATGACCAAAACTGAATACAGCACAACTACCAAACATCACTACCAAACAGTTAACAGGTTACTACATTGGGGTCTGAGACCACATTGAAAATCAGGGATTATTTTTTTTAAATAGGATTTTTCTGGATTTTGTTTTTTCTGCACAATTTCTAGGTCCCTATTTAAATGTAAGCAAATTTGTGCTATTGTTAACTGCTTCGTACAAAAGGTCAGATTCTCCTCATAGCCTAATCTCTTCTATTGAAGCAAGTGTGAAGCAAGATGACACTCCAATGGGTTTGATCTAAAACGGATCATAAGGTTTTGCCCAAACTTGTGGAGTCCACGCTAACTCGAATGCACACTGTCATTAAAACCAAAAGGGGACACACCAAATACTAATACACTCTGAAATTCATGAAAACATTTCAAAGATTCTACGTTTCCCTCAAGTTGTTGTTAATACTCATAATTTGTAATGAAAATGGCAAAGTCTCCCTTTTGACGAGTCTGACAGGCAGTTGAGGAGTAAAGGAGATGTGCATGTGCGTGCGAGATTCTCCGTCCAGCTGCCTTTTTTCCCGAATTCCACAGATAAGCGAATGTACACGGTATGATAACTGTCGATTTTCATACCACGGTATACCGCTGCAACCCTAATTTGCATGTCGAGACAATACACAAATATTTAGGATTACTTCTTTCAGTGCCTTTGTCCAGTCATCCGCGATGAATTCTATAACTTCAAAGTGAACTTCTGCACTCCGGTTCACTCTGTGGACTCAGCAGAAAAGTAGATGAAAACCTGAGAACAGTGATAAATCCCTCAGTGCTTCCTTCACTACACATAGCCTGTGGCAGTGCCTTTGTAAAGGCATTAATATATTATTCACAGTCAGATAGACCTATGTATTTGATCATCTTTGATTAAAAAACCACAACCTTGAACAACTGCATTTCTTTCTTCAATTGTTTTAGACTCTTGAACCTGTTTGACAGAGGAAATTTACCTTTTGATATTTTGCTTCAAAACACTCGACTATGGTAAATTAGAGCATGGCAATTTTTAAAAAAATTATTAGTAGTATGGCACAAATACAAATAAAAAGCTTGTAATCTTCTAAATGAATTATAAATGAATATATATATATATATATATATATATATATATATATATATATATATATATATATATATATATATATATGTATATCCTCTATGTATCATTACTATGCAAGTCTGTTAAGGCAACAGTCAAACACAGCCTTTGTAAATCTCCATGGATTGACTGGAAGATTTGTGCTATTTTATATGACAAATGACCTTATGCTGCCAGTCACAGCCAAAGGAATTTCATGCCCAGATAACTGAATTAACAAACATTTCCATTAGCGGTCATGGGGGACGTGTTCTTTAGTCATATTCTTAATTAAAGAACATACTCCTGCCAGCTTGTTTCCACACTCTCTGGTAAACGAACCATGTCAAGTTCGTCATGTAGGCAATTATGAATGCTAATGCAGAGGGCTCTTTTTCAAATGACAACTTTCTCAGAACATTGATAACATACGCAGCTCTGAGCACAGCTCAACCTTACGGCTTCAAACCTTGGATGGACATTAATATTCCAGAACCAGGGTACAGGGCATAACACCCCTTTGCTTCAAAGTCTTTCCATTTTAGATGTGACAGCACTGCTGTCAGCACTCTAGGCACACATTAACATTTGCTCAAATACCCAAATGATTATATCTTAAGTAACTAGCTTTTTGGGTCTGACCATATATTCGCCTGACTGTATAATCCATCTATGTTGCATCCGTGTTTTAACAAAAGGAGAAAGTGTAAAGTTACAAAAACATTATAAAGTAGGCTACAAATAAACCAATCAATTGCGATGAACAGCAGCTCTTCTCCCACAAGAGGCTATAATTTCTGAATCCCTCCACTCCACCTCCTTTCTTTTCATTCTCCATCTCTTCCATCTCCATCGCGTTCGCCCCCACAAGACTTGTACTTGCTAATGAGGTGCTAACTCCTACATGAGCAAAGCAACAAGGCATTTTACTACTTATTTCTCTCGTTTTTCCACTCATATTTGGTCTACTGATACTTTTATGGCAATTAAAAGGTGACTTTCACCTTCTAAATGTGTTCCCATACTGGATGCTGAGTTTGACTGATGATCATTTCCTCTCAAAAGACATGAAGTTATAACGCAGTACACTTTTAAGAATCTGCTTGATGATGTTCCAGCGTCCTGGAACGCGCACATGCACAAGCACATTAGTGGGCTGATGAATTTATCCTGTCACACTTACACGCTCTCTTTCTCTCCCCAAGTGTGAAACCACTGGCGTTCTCCCTAAAGATGGCTGGCTCTGTATCATAATCCATCTGGCTTTATCATCAGCCAGAGTAAATGCTCACTCAGTGTGTTATGAGCCTTGGCCTTTAGCTGTTATATACAGTTTTAGGGTACAACTGCAATAACAATAGTGTTGCTTGTATTTCTGATCTAACTTCTGTATTAGTAAAACCCTTTAGACAAATATTACTCCTTATTTTGCATTTTCATCTTACAAGTAAGCACTTCACAGTTAACATACTGTAGTAAGATTTATGCTTTATCTTTCACAGATTTGTCAGAGTTGACAGAATGTCAAAAGGAGGGAAAAGGGGAAAAACAGACAGGACATGATCACTATGAAAGTAGCAAAAATTGAAACGTGTGACTGTAAATAATTCAAAGTAAATCAAAATGCTCTTACATAGAAGGATACAGTTGGTGTTTGCTTCAGTGGATAAGCCTGACAACTTTGTTTATTGTCCATAATACATGGTCAACCTCAGTATCATCAGTTAAAGTAAGAGCCCCAAAGTGGTGCAGCTTGCTAAGGTTTTACTCTAATTGTGGATCACGGTGATGCCATGAAAGTATAACTGGCTCTACCACTTTGGTGAGAAGGATGACACTTGGTGGGCATCTGCGTAGTTTTCACTCTCCTCAAAGTGTTGCCCTATGACATTATGAGTGGCAGTTCCAAACATGGTGTTGTTGTTGGAAGCAAGTGCTAACTTTCATGTTGTCAGGTTAGTATGACCTTATATATATATATATATATATATATATATATATATATATATATATATATATATATATATATATATATATATATATATACACAGTACATATAATGCATTTTTTCATCTACTTTATGCCTTTATGCTGATAGTGTGTTTAAGACTCATTGCAGTAGCATCCAACTTATGAATTTATGAATATATGTGTGTGTGTGTGTGTGTGTGTGTGTGTGTGTGTGTGTGTGTGTGTGTATATACATATATATATATATATATATATATATATATATATATATATATATATATATATATATATATATATATATATATATATATACTAATCTGAGTAATATGTGATCACATATGAGAAACATATGAAGGTGCATTTCACTATTTTATGCCCTGAAGTGATCAAGGTTGTGTGAAACATGAAATAATGAAAACATGAAAATAAATTATCCATTAATTTAAAAAAAAAAAAAAAAAAAATCACAAAGTCCACTACATGCGAAAACTGTGTAAAACATAACATTTTAAAGTGTCTAAAATCCACAAAGTCCGTGTGACGTTTCTGAAAGGGGAGACATTGGACATGAAATTGGACCAAAAAAAAAACCCAGCATATATTTACATTATATATAAATTGGTGATACCACATAAGAAAATGGTCAGTAAAAAAAAAAAAAACATTACATATCTTCAATAATGGCAAATTAATTATTCATCAAGGCTTTTGACAAATTTAACAAAGTGCATTTTTTTTCATCTACTTTATGCCTTTATGCTGATAGTGTGTTTAAGACTCATTGCGGTAGCGTCCAACTTACGAATGCAAATAGATTCGCCTCTGTGTTGGGTGAGATTACTGTGAAGTGCTGCTATTTGCATTTGAAAATGATCCGGATTGGAGTGAGCGAGAGGCGAGGTGCTGTTAGGGATGATTGGGAAAGAGTGCTTGCCACGATAAGCTTAAAATTGTGTTTGCCTAAATGCTTGCAGCAGCACACCTCACAAAGGCGCTTTAATTTCCCTGTTCCAATTTTTTGCCTGTCTTTTTATATACGTATGTGTGGCTTTAACTGTAGCCCTGTTCAACAGTGTTACATTTTAATACCATGCCCTCTTCTGGATCTACAGGCTGACACTATATCACCTCTCACTGTGGATTACCAGTCCAGAGCTACGTGTCATACAGAGAGAGCAGTAATAAAGGTCATTTGAGTGCACTCAGAAATCAATGTAACTCAAACAAGCCAAAGCCTCTTACAATGTTCAGTCGAGGACTGTCCAAAAAAAATCATATCGAAGCGTTTTGTACTGGGGCACATACAAAGCTTGTGTCTCACACACACATTCATAGCTGAATAATATTCAATACAATCTGTGTGGAGATATACACCGTGTCTTGTTCATCAGAACATAAGCCCGTGAGGCTCTGATAATGTGCACTGTTCAAAGTTAGAAATATTCAGTTGGTGCTAGAGAAATAGGGAAAATGGGTGGAGACATATGTCTATACACCAAAAACAAAGAGACAAATGCAGTAATGGGTGATGAAGCCCAGAGATTCACTCAGTAAACACGCCAAAGCCTGCTCGAACAGCCATCCAAGAGCACATGTACTCGCATGTCTGAGACAGAAGGAGATTGGTAAGACGACTGTGCATTAATCATGTGCATCGTTCACTTTTGTGTGCACTAGTAACATTATGATAGTTACCATACACCCCAATTTAGCACATGCTCGAAAACAGTACTTTAGACACATATTCTCATCATAACACACATTTCCACAGCCATAATAAGCCTTTCAGCGTCTTTCTGTCATATAATATATGTTAAAACTACACAAATAAGGATTCTAACATCAGCTGTTTGTATTTGAGACGTGTGGGATCAGCTCACGTGTACTTTAGCCTTTGAGAATGTGGCATGGCTGCCGTGTAAAGCTCTGGATCAAATCTGGGAGAACTGAGCGTCTCGGCAGAACACACACTACTGGTTGAATCACATTAAGCCTGCACAGCATTGGGTAATGGGATCGGCCACGGGCTTTTATGTTCCCCCACCCCCGGCCCACTCACTCCTCTCAGCCAGAAGAACACGCCACGGCCCCAGCCGCCGTCACAGATGAATATTCATT